>NW_017727844.1:0-39619 GCF_001865875.1 Lupinus angustifolius
GTTGCCCTATTATAGGCAAACTCCACGTGGGGAAGACACTCTTCCTATGCATTTAAGTTCTTCCTTAGGACAGCCCTCACCAAGGTAGAGAGTGTCCTATTTACCACTTCAGTTTGCCCATCTGTTTGAGGATGGCATGTGGTAGAGAAAAGAAGCTTTGTGCCAAGCTTTCCCCAAAGGGTTCTCCAAAAGTGACTTAGGAATTTGGCATCCCTATCACTCACTATGCTCCTTGGTAAGCCATGTAGCCTTACCACTTCTTTGAAGAATAACCCTGCAATATGACAAGCATCATCAATTTTTTTGCAAGGTATAAAATGAGCCATTTTAGAAAATCTATCCACTACAACAAAAATTGAATCTTTGCCACTCTTAGTTCGTGGTAAAGCAACCACGAAATCCATGGATAAGTCTATCCATGGTGAATCAGGGACGGGCAATGGAGTGTAAAGTCCATGAGGCATGGCCTTGGACTTAGCCCGTTTGCAAGTAATGCATTTTTCACATAAAAGTTGAACATCACGCCTCATATGAGGCCAATAAAAGTGATCATGCAATATATCAAGGGTCTTTTGGGAACCAAAATGACCCATCAGCCCCCCTTCATGGGCTTCTCTCAACAGTAAATCCCTTACAGAACTCTTAGGGATACAAAGTCTTTTATCTTTAAAAAGAAACCCTTCATGCCTATAATAACCCTCATGGGCTGAATTCATGCACTTGGCATAGTGTGTAGCAAAATCAGGGTCATGTTCATACAAGCCCTTCACACATTCGAGACCTAAGAGCTTGGTCTCTAAGGTAGCAATCAAAGCATGCCTTCTTGATAAGGCATCAGCTACCACATTAGCTTTTCCCTTTTTGTGTTTAACCACATAAGGGAATTGCTCCAGAAATTCCACCCACTTGGCATGTCTTTTGTTTAGCTTGCCTTGCCCCTTTAAATATTTAAGTGATTCATGATCACTATGAATAACAAATTCCTTGGGCAGTAGATAATGTTGCCAAGTTTGTAAGGCCCTCACTAGGGCATATAGCTCTTTATCATATGTAGAGTAGTTAAGGGCAGCCCCCCCTAACTTCTCACTAAAATAGGCAATAGGATGCCCATCTTGCATTAGCACAGCCCCAATTCCAACATTTGAAGCATCACACTCAATTTCAAAGGATTTTGTAAAATTTGGTAATCTCAAAATTGGAGCGTGTGTGAGCTTCTCCTTAAGCCTTTTGAAGGCTTCTTCTTGCTTATCACCCCAATGGAACCCCACATTCTTTTTGACCACTTCATTTAGAGGTGCAGCCAAGGTACTAAAGTCCTTGACAAACCTTCTATAAAAACTTGCAAGGCCATGAAAACTTCTCACATCCGTGGTGCTTTTTGGAGTGGGCCATTCTTGGATAGCCTTTATCTTTTCAGGATCTACGTGTACCCCATTAGAACTGATTATGAAACCAAGGAATATCACGTGATCAACACAGAAGCTGCACTTCTCAAGGTTGGCGTATAGCTTCTCTTTCCTTAATATAAGCAAAACACTTTTTAGGTGTTCATAATGTTCATCAAGACTCTTGCTATATATTAGGATGTCATCGAAGTACACCACAACAAATTTTCCAAGGAAATCCCTTAGAACGTGGTTCATCAGCCTCATAAATGTGCTTGGCGCATTGGTTAAGCCAAAAGGCATTACCATCCACTAGTACAAGCCATATTTTGTTTTGAAGGCTGTTTTCCACTCATCCCCTTCTCTAATCCGAATTTGATGGTACCCACTCTTCAAATCCACTTTTGAGAAGATGCAGGCACCATGTAATTCCTCTAAGAGATCATCCAATCTAGGAATGGGATGTCTATATTTGACCGTGATGTTGTTCACGGCCCTACAGTCAGTGCACATCCTCCAGGCTCCATTTTTCTTTGGAACTAGGATGACTGGGACTGCACAAGGACTTAGACTTTCTTGAACCCAACCCTTGTGCATAAATTCCTCGACTTGTTTTTGAATTTCATTAGTCTCTTGAGGATTGCTCCTATAGGCAGGCCTATTGGGCAATGATGCACCAGGAATCAAGTCAATATGATGTTCAATGCCCCTTAAAGGTGGAAGTCCACTAGGGACTTCTTCAGGGAATACATCATTGAACTCATTCAAGAAGTCTTTCAAATTTTGAGGCATAGAAGCCTTATCAATAGCCGTGCTATTTAAGCAAAAACTTTGGCACAAAAGTAAGTACATGGGCTGCCTTGTGACTAGGGCATGCTTTACTTCACTTTTTGTGACAAAGTAGCTTTTCTTTTGATCCTTTCGATCATTCTTCTTGACTTGGCTAGAGTCTATGGTTTCAGCCGTGACCTCCTTTTTCTCTTGGTCAATCTTTTCTTTCAGCCTACGCTGATCATCACTCACTTGTTTTGGGGACAAGGGTGATAAGACCATTTTATGATTATTATGCATAAATGTGTACTTGTTAGTACGCCCTTCATGGGTAGCATTTTTATCATATTGCCATGGTCTTCCCAATAGCATATGGCTGGCCTCCATGTTGACCACATCACATAGGACTATGTCCTCATATTTTCCAATGGAAAAAGGGACCTCAACTTGCTTATTCACGACCATCTCCCCCACATCATTAAGCCATTGCAGCCTATATGGTGTTGGGTGTGCCTTGGTGATAAGCTTCAATTTAGACACCGTTCTTGTGCTAACCACGTTAGCACAACTTCCTCCATCAATGATGAGGGTACATATGTTACCTTGTACAAGGCAGCGAGCATGAAAAATGTTTTCTCTTTGACTTTCCTCATGATTTCGGTTTTGACTCCCAAGGAGCCTCCTAACCATGAGTAGGTCTCCATCGGGCATATTAAGATCACCCTCATTGTCATGTTCTTCATCACTAGCTGACTCAGATTGGGACTCAATGTCCCCATTTAGAACCATCATAGTTCTTCTTGTAGGGCATTGAGACGCAATATGGCCACGCCCCAAACATTTAAAACATTTTATATCACGGCTCCTTTGATTTGGATCAAGGGGCTGCTTACCTTGGGACTTGGTTGTCCCCACGGCTTCTTTAGAACTAGGGACAATTTCTTTTGTTGCATTGCCCTCCTTCTTGCTTTTGTCTTTCCAAGTATTTGGTGGATACTTGGTTGTTGAATTAGAGGAGTACTTAGACTTCCTCCTCTTGATTTGTTGCTCTACCTTGATGGCCTTTTGGACAAGGTCATCTAACTCAACATATGGTTGAAGCTCCACAATATCCTGAATTTCAGGGTTCAACCCATGTAGGAACCGAGCCATTGTAGCTTCTCGGTCCTCATGGAAGTTGGACCTAAGTAAGGCCAGCTCCATCTCCTTGAAGTATTCATCAACCGATTTGTTACCTTGAGTTAGTCTTTGCAATTTGTTATGCACATCTCTTTGGTAGGAACTTGGAACAAACCTTCTCCTCATCACCCTCTTCATCTCCCCCCAAGTATTTACTACTTCCTCACCATACCTCCTCCTCTCCTTTTGGATCTGGTCCCACCACACCATAGCATATTCCTTAAATTCTAGGGCAGCAACCTTTACCTTCTTTTCCTCACTATAGTGTTGGCATTCAAACACTTGTTCCATCTTTAACTCCCACTCATGATAGGCCTCAGGGTTATTAAGTCCTAGGAATGTAGGGACTTTTATTTTTACTCCCTCTAACCTATCCTCCCTCCTCCTATCTCCACGGCCTCCTCTCTCACGACCACCTCCCTCACGGCCACCCTCAAAATCATCCTCCTCATACCTTCCTCTCCCATATCCTCCCTCATACTCATCCTCCTCTCGCCTACCTCTCCTCTCACCACGGCCCTCCTCCTCCTCATACCTATTCCTCCTCTCACCATGGCCCTCATCCTCACGGCCACCTCTTCTATCTCTCCTCCTCCTTCTCCTATGATCTATCTCACTACTAGAGTCACCCTCCAGCCTCCTAACATCTATTCTCATTTCATCCATTTGCCGTTGTAGGGCCTGAAATTGGGTGCTTATCATGGCATGTAGCACGGCTGTCCTTGGTGATAATGGAGAACCACTATCTTCTGGACTAGCCATAATGTCACTCTCCTTACTCTTCTCTCAAGTGTTTACACTCTCTCACTTTTCTCTCAATTTTCTCCTTTGATTCTTGAGTGAGTCAAGTGATCAAGTTGTAGTATCAAAAACGTGTGACAAGTTCACAAGATTACCAATTTATTTGGTTTGTGGCTCGGCTGGATTGTGTGTAGGTTGTAGGGTAGTGTTTGTGTAGGTTTTGTGGGTTAGGGTTAGGTTTTGGTCTCGGTTTGGGTAGGTTTTTGGGTTAGGTTTAAGGTTTTGTGTTTGGCTTGATGTGTTTGGGTTAGGGTTAGGGTTTATATTCGGTTTGTGTAGGTATTTGGTGTTTTGGGTTGTATTTTGGATGATTTGTGCTTGGGATGTCTCGGTTTTGTAGGGTATTTTGTGGATGGATTTGATTTTTGTAGGGTAATGTGTTTAGGGTATGGTTTTGTGTGTATGTATGGCTTTTGGTTCGGCCAAGGGAAAGAAATTTGGGTAGAAGTAGAAGAATTTTTAGAAAGAAAAATTTGAAATTGCACTTACTTGTGGTGCTGCCTCAAATTCAATGCCTTAGTCTTATTTTGATAAAGATATTATAATTGTGACTTTCAGGCAAGAACTGAGCTCTGATGACCACTTGATGACAACCTCTTTGTGGATTGCCTTTGTTATAGGATCGTTTCTTGTGAAAGTCCTCTTTGTTGATTGATGATTCACTTTGTTGGAACTTATTTGATTGCTTTGAATATTTGTACTTTGATTAGCCTCGGTTGGCTTGCAATTTGTTGAGAATTGATGAAGTGATTGTAGAATGGAATGAAAGTGATGCACGGTTTGTAATGATGTGAATTGGAATGATGGTTGTTTATGTGTATATGGATGGTTTCGGTTTGTATGAACAAGGAGTGCTTGCTCACGGTTTGGTGTTGGTGTTTATGGTGGATTTGAGAATATGGAAAAGGTTAGGGATGGAATGGCGCCACAAACAATGGAATGTTTGATAAGCCTTGTGAAGTTCGCCACAAGAGAATGATACTCTTGATAAGAACAAGGGGTCTTGACTCAGCCAAGAAGCTAGGAGAAAACTCACTAACAATGGTTATTAACATAAAATTCAATCTACTTTATTCCTTGTGCATATGGGTCATATATATAGGGAAAGGAATTCGGTTTACATTGCCAAAATCAAAAGGCATGAAAAGATAAACTAATCCTATCTAATCTCAATCTAATCTTCATGTGTTGGACGAATGGTGATGGTGGATTTGAATTGAGATTGCCTTGATGAGTGGTTGAAATAATATCTTCCATTATCTTCATGTTGATGATATAATTTGATCCTCCTTTTGATTTGCTTGTTTGAAAATTAGATTAGGAGATCCTTATCTTGTGGAGATTAGATCTCCCTTAATTATAGCCGTGTGGACTTGGGGAAATTAGATTAGGAGATCCTTATCTTGTGGAGATTAGATCTCCCTTGATTATAGCCGTGTGGCTTTTGGCTCTAGATTTTCCCTCCAAGCTTTTCATCCATGCTCTATCTCCTTGCTTTATCTCTTAGCTTTTGGACGTGCTCTTTTCCCTCCAAGCTTTCATCCAAATGTTCTATCTCCTTGCTTTATCTCTAAGCTTTTGGGCGTGCATCTTTTCCCTCCAAGCTTTCATCCAAATGTTCTATCTCTTTGCTTTATCTCTAAGTGTGACCGTGCCTCCTTTCCTACAAGACATGAACCTTCATAAAATTAAATGTAATAAAATGACACCTAAATTAAAGACATGATAAATAAAAGTCCTAAACTAGTGTGGGTTTTAAGACAACTCCCACTTATTTATGGTCCTAATTACTAATGTAAGAACTAAAGAGATCAAGGTGGATCCTCCCTTAGGCCGTGGCCTTCCTTAAGCTCTTCATTAAGACTTATGCAAATTAAAGCCTTCTCTTCATGCTTGGTCCCATTTGCACTTGTTTCCATGATAGAAAATATGAGTTGCCGAAGTGCTTCTTGGGCCTTTTTGGTTTTAGCTCTAGTCATAGGTCCTCCTAAGCCATGTAAAGGGTCTTCAATGATGTTATGTCCCAATGGGTTTACATCATCCCCTCCTTCTTCGAAAGAATTCGACCTCGAATAAGCATTTTCATCACCTGTATCAAAAAAAGTTAAGTCAGCCACATTGAAAGTAGCACTAATATTTCCATACTCACTAGGCAAGTCCAATTTGTATGCATTGTTGTTTATCCTTTCCAAGACTTGAAAAGGGCCGTCCCCTCTAGGTTGAAGCTTTGATTTCCTTTGAGATGGAAATCTTTCTTTTCTCATATGGATCCAAACCCAATCTCCTGGTTCAAAGATGACTTCCTTTCTTCCCTTGTTGGCTGATCTTGCATAACTCTCGGTTCTCTTCTCAATTTGTTCCTTCACCTTCTCATGTAGCTTCTTCACATACTCAGCCTTGGCTTTACCATCTTTATGTTTCAACAATGATGTACCTGGAAAAGGTAATAAATCAAGGGGAGTTAGTGGGTTAAAACCATAAACAATTTCAAATGGTGAATGCTTTGTTGCACTATGAGTTGCCCTGTTATAGGCAAACTCCACGTGGGGAAGGCACTCTTCCCATGCATTTAAGTTCTTCCTTAGGACAGCCCTCAACAAGGTAGAGAGTGTCCTATTGACCACTTCAGTTTGCCCATCTGTTTGAGGATGGCATGTGGTAGAGAAAAGAAGCTTTGTGCCAAGCTTTCCCCAAAGGGTTCTCCAAAAGTGACTTAGGAATTTGGCATCCCTATCACTCACTATGCTCCTTGGTAAGCCATGTAGCCTTACCACTTCTTTGAAGAATAACCCTGCAATATGACAAGCATCATCAATTTTTTTGCAAGGTATAAAATGAGCCATTTTAGAAAATCTATCCACTACAACAAAAATTGAATCTTTGCCACTCTTAGTTCGTGGTAAAGCAACCACGAAATCCATGGATAAGTCTATCCATGGTGAATCAGGGACGGGCAATGGAGTGTAAAGTCCATGAGGCATGGCCTTGGACTTAGCCCGTTTGCAAGTAATGCATTTTTCACATAAAAGTTGAACATCACGCCTCATATGAGGCCAATAAAAGTGATCATGCAATATATCAAGGGTCTTTTGGGAACCAAAATGACCCATCAGCCCCCCTTCATGGGCTTCTCTCAACAGTAAATCCCTTACAGAACTCTTAGGGATACAAAGTCTTTTATCTTTAAAAAGAAACCCTTCATGCCTATAATAACCCTCATGGGCTGAATTCATGCACTTGGCATAGTGTGTAGCAAAATCAGGGTCATGTTCATACAAGCCCTTCACACATTCGAGACCTAAGAGCTTGGTCTCTAAGGTAGCAATCAAAGCATGCCTTCTTGATAAGGCATCAGCTACCACATTAGCTTTTCCCTTTTTGTGTTTAACCACATAAGGGAATTGCTCCAGAAATTCCACCCACTTGGCATGTCTTTTGTTTAGCTTGCCTTGCCCCTTTAAATATTTAAGTGATTCATGATCACTATGAATAACAAATTCCTTGGGCAGTAGATAATGTTGCCAAGTTTGTAAGGCCCTCACTAGGGCATATAGCTCTTTATCATATGTAGAGTAGTTAAGGGCAGCCCCCCCTAACTTCTCACTAAAATAGGCAATAGGATGCCCATCTTGCATTAGCACAGCCCCAATTCCAACATTTGAAGCATCACACTCAATTTCAAAGGATTTTGTAAAATTTGGTAATCTCAAAATTGGAGCGTGTGTGAGCTTCTCCTTAAGCCTTTTGAAGGCTTCTTCTTGCTTATCACCCCAATGGAACCCCACATTCTTTTTGACCACTTCATTTAGAGGTGCAGCCAAGGTACTAAAGTCCTTGACAAACCTTCTATAAAAACTTGCAAGGCCATGAAAACTTCTCACATCCGTGGTGCTTTTTGGAGTGGGCCATTCTTGGATAGCCTTTATCTTTTCAGGATCTACGTGTACCCCATTAGAACTGATTATGAAACCAAGGAATATCACGTGATCAACACAGAAGCTGCACTTCTCAAGGTTGGCGTATAGCTTCTCTTTCCTTAATATAAGCAAAACACTTTTTAGGTGTTCATAATGTTCATCAAGACTCTTGCTATATATTAGGATGTCATCGAAGTACACCACAACAAATTTTCCAAGGAAATCCCTTAGAACGTGGTTCATCAGCCTCATAAATGTGCTTGGCGCATTGGTTAAGCCAAAAGGCATTACCATCCACTAGTACAAGCCATATTTTGTTTTGAAGGCTGTTTTCCACTCATCCCCTTCTCTAATCCGAATTTGATGGTACCCACTCTTCAAATCCACTTTTGAGAAGATGCAGGCACCATGTAATTCCTCTAAGAGATCATCCAATCTAGGAATGGGATGTCTATATTTGACCGTGATGTTGTTCACGGCCCTACAGTCAGTGCACATCCTCCAGGCTCCATTTTTCTTTGGAACTAGGATGACTGGGACTGCACAAGGACTTAGACTTTCTTGAACCCAACCCTTGTGCATAAATTCCTCGACTTGTTTTTGAATTTCATTAGTCTCTTGAGGATTGCTCCTATAGGCAGGCCTATTGGGCAATGATGCACCAGGAATCAAGTCAATATGATGTTCAATGCCCCTTAAAGGTGGAAGTCCACTAGGGACTTCTTCAGGGAATACATCATTGAACTCATTCAAGAAGTCTTTCAAATTTTGAGGCATAGAAGCCTTATCAATAGCCGTGCTATTTAAGCAAAAACTTTGGCACAAAAGTAAGTACATGGGCTGCCTTGTGACTAGGGCATGCTTTACTTCACTTTTTGTGACAAAGTAGCTTTTCTTTTGATCCTTTCGATCATTCTTCTTGACTTGGCTAGAGTCTATGGTTTCAGCCGTGACCTCCTTTTTCTCTTGGTCAATCTTTTCTTTCAGCCTACGCTGATCATCACTCACTTGTTTTGGGGACAAGGGTGATAAGACCATTTTATGATTATTATGCATAAATGTGTACTTGTTAGTACGCCCTTCATGGGTAGCATTTTTATCATATTGCCATGGTCTTCCCAATAGCATATGGCTGGCCTCCATGTTGACCACATCACATAGGACTATGTCCTCATATTTTCCAATGGAAAAAGGGACCTCAACTTGCTTATTCACGACCATCTCCCCCACATCATTAAGCCATTGCAGCCTATATGGTGTTGGGTGTGCCTTGGTGATAAGCTTCAATTTAGACACCGTTCTTGTGCTAACCACGTTAGCACAACTTCCTCCATCAATGATGAGGGTACATATGTTACCTTGTACAAGGCAGCGAGCATGAAAAATGTTTTCTCTTTGACTTTCCTCATGATTTCGGTTTTGACTCCCAAGGAGCCTCCTAACCATGAGTAGGTCTCCATCGGGCATATTAAGATCACCCTCATTGTCATGTTCTTCATCACTAGCTGACTCAGATTGGGACTCAATGTCCCCATTTAGAACCATCATAGTTCTTCTTGTAGGGCATTGAGACGCAATATGGCCACGCCCCAAACATTTAAAACATTTTATATCACGGCTCCTTTGATTTGGATCAAGGGGCTGCTTACCTTGGGACTTGGTTGTCCCCACGGCTTCTTTAGAACTAGGGACAATTTCTTTTGTTGCATTGCCCTCCTTCTTGCTTTTGTCTTTCCAAGTATTTGGTGGATACTTGGTTGTTGAATTAGAGGAGTACTTAGACTTCCTCCTCTTGATTTGTTGCTCTACCTTGATGGCCTTTTGGACAAGGTCATCTAACTCAACATATGGTTGAAGCTCCACAATATCCTGAATTTCAGGGTTCAACCCATGTAGGAACCGAGCCATTGTAGCTTCTCGGTCCTCATGGAAGTTGGACCTAAGTAAGGCCAGCTCCATCTCCTTGAAGTATTCATCAACCGATTTGTTACCTTGAGTTAGTCTTTGCAATTTGTTATGCACATCTCTTTGGTAGGAACTTGGAACAAACCTTCTCCTCATCACCCTCTTCATCTCCCCCCAAGTATTTACTACTTCCTCACCATACCTCCTCCTCTCCTTTTGGATCTGGTCCCACCACACCATAGCATATTCCTTAAATTCTAGGGCAGCAACCTTTACCTTCTTTTCCTCACTATAGTGTTGGCATTCAAACACTTGTTCCATCTTTAACTCCCACTCATGATAGGCCTCAGGGTTATTAAGTCCTAGGAATGTAGGGACTTTTATTTTTACTCCCTCTAACCTATCCTCCCTCCTCCTATCTCCACGGCCTCCTCTCTCACGACCACCTCCCTCACGGCCACCCTCAAAATCATCCTCCTCATACCTTCCTCTCCCATATCCTCCCTCATACTCATCCTCCTCTCGCCTACCTCTCCTCTCACCACGGCCCTCCTCCTCCTCATACCTATTCCTCCTCTCACCATGGCCCTCATCCTCACGGCCACCTCTTCTATCTCTCCTCCTCCTTCTCCTATGATCTATCTCACTACTAGAGTCACCCTCCAGCCTCCTAACATCTATTCTCATTTCATCCATTTGCCGTTGTAGGGCCTGAAATTGGGTGCTTATCATGGCATGTAGCACGGCTGTCCTTGGTGATAATGGAGAACCACTATCTTCTGGACTAGCCATAATGTCACTCTCCTTACTCTTCTCTCAAGTGTTTACACTCTCTCACTTTTCTCTCAATTTTCTCCTTTGATTCTTGAGTGAGTCAAGTGATCAAGTTGTAGTATCAAAAACGTGTGACAAGTTCACAAGATTACCAATTTATTTGGTTTGTGGCTCGGCTGGATTGTGTGTAGGTTGTAGGGTAGTGTTTGTGTAGGTTTTGTGGGTTAGGGTTAGGTTTTGGTCTCGGTTTGGGTAGGTTTTTGGGTTAGGTTTAAGGTTTTGTGTTTGGCTTGATGTGTTTGGGTTAGGGTTAGGGTTTATATTCGGTTTGTGTAGGTATTTGGTGTTTTGGGTTGTATTTTGGATGATTTGTGCTTGGGATGTCTCGGTTTTGTAGGGTATTTTGTGGATGGATTTGATTTTTGTAGGGTAATGTGTTTAGGGTATGGTTTTGTGTGTATGTATGGCTTTTGGTTCGGCCAAGGGAAAGAAATTTGGGTAGAAGTAGAAGAATTTTTAGAAAGAAAAATTTGAAATTGCACTTACTTGTGGTGCTGCCTCAAATTCAATGCCTTAGTCTTATTTTGATAAAGATATTATAATTGTGACTTTCAGGCAAGAACTGAGCTCTGATGACCACTTGATGACAACCTCTTTGTGGATTGCCTTTGTTATAGGATCGTTTCTTGTGAAAGTCCTCTTTGTTGATTGATGATTCACTTTGTTGGAACTTATTTGATTGCTTTGAATATTTGTACTTTGATTAGCCTCGGTTGGCTTGCAATTTGTTGAGAATTGATGAAGTGATTGTAGAATGGAATGAAAGTGATGCACGGTTTGTAATGATGTGAATTGGAATGATGGTTGTTTATGTGTATATGGATGGTTTCGGTTTGTATGAACAAGGAGTGCTTGCTCACGGTTTGGTGTTGGTGTTTATGGTGGATTTGAGAATATGGAAAAGGTTAGGGATGGAATGGCGCCACAAACAATGGAATGTTTGATAAGCCTTGTGAAGTTCGCCACAAGAGAATGATACTCTTGATAAGAACAAGGGGTCTTGACTCAGCCAAGAAGCTAGGAGAAAACTCACTAACAATGGTTATTAACATAAAATTCAATCTACTTTATTCCTTGTGCATATGGGTCATATATATAGGGAAAGGAATTCGGTTTACATTGCCAAAATCAAAAGGCATGAAAAGATAAACTAATCCTATCTAATCTCAATCTAATCTTCATGTGTTGGACGAATGGTGATGGTGGATTTGAATTGAGATTGCCTTGATGAGTGGTTGAAATAATATCTTCCATTATCTTCATGTTGATGATATAATTTGATCCTCCTTTTGATTTGCTTGTTTGAAAATTAGATTAGGAGATCCTTATCTTGTGGAGATTAGATCTCCCTTAATTATAGCCGTGTGGACTTGGGGAAATTAGATTAGGAGATCCTTATCTTGTGGAGATTAGATCTCCCTTGATTATAGCCGTGTGGCTTTTGGCTCTAGATTTTCCCTCCAAGCTTTTCATCCATGCTCTATCTCCTTGCTTTATCTCTTAGCTTTTGGACGTGCTCTTTTCCCTCCAAGCTTTCATCCAAATGTTCTATCTCCTTGCTTTATCTCTAAGCTTTTGGGCGTGCATCTTTTCCCTCCAAGCTTTCATCCAAATGTTCTATCTCTTTGCTTTATCTCTAAGTGTGACCGTGCCTCCTTTCCTACAAGACATGAACCTTCATAAAATTAAATGTAATAAAATGACACCTAAATTAAAGACATGATAAATAAAAGTCCTAAACTAGTGTGGGTTTTAAGACAACTCCCACTTATTTATGGTCCTAATTACTAATGTAAGAACTAAAGAGATCAAGGTGGATCCTCCCTTAGGCCGTGGCCTTCCTTAAGCTCTTCATTAAGACTTATGCAAATTAAAGCCTTCTCTTCATGCTTGGTCCCATTTGCACTTGTTTCCATGATAGAAAATATGAGTTGCCGAAGTGCTTCTTGGGCCTTTTTGGTTTTAGCTCTAGTCATAGGTCCTCCTAAGCCATGTAAAGGGTCTTCAATGATGTTATGTCCCAATGGGTTTACATCATCCCCTCCTTCTTCGAAAGAATTCGACCTCGAATAAGCATTTTCATCACCTGTATCAAAAAAAGTTAAGTCAGCCACATTGAAAGTAGCACTAATATTTCCATACTCACTAGGCAAGTCCAATTTGTATGCATTGTTGTTTATCCTTTCCAAGACTTGAAAAGGGCCGTCCCCTCTAGGTTGAAGCTTTGATTTCCTTTGAGATGGAAATCTTTCTTTTCTCATATGGATCCAAACCCAATCTCCTGGTTCAAAGATGACTTCCTTTCTTCCCTTGTTGGCTGATCTTGCATAACTCTCGGTTCTCTTCTCAATTTGTTCCTTCACCTTCTCATGTAGCTTCTTCACATACTCAGCCTTGGCTTTACCATCTTTATGTTTCAACAATGATGTACCTGGAAAAGGTAATAAATCAAGGGGAGTTAGTGGGTTAAAACCATAAACAATTTCAAATGGTGAATGCTTTGTTGCACTATGAGTTGCCCTGTTATAGGCAAACTCCACGTGGGGAAGGCACTCTTCCCATGCATTTAAGTTCTTCCTTAGGACAGCCCTCAACAAGGTAGAGAGTGTCCTATTGACCACTTCAGTTTGCCCATCTGTTTGAGGATGGCATGTGGTAGAGAAAAGAAGCTTTGTGCCAAGCTTTCCCCAAAGGGTTCTCCAAAAGTGACTTAGGAATTTGGCATCCCTATCACTCACTATGCTCCTTGGTAAGCCATGTAGCCTTACCACTTCTTTGAAGAATAACCCTGCAATATGACAAGCATCATCAATTTTTTTGCAAGGTATAAAATGAGCCATTTTAGAAAATCTATCCACTACAACAAAAATTGAATCTTTGCCACTCTTAGTTCGTGGTAAAGCAACCACGAAATCCATGGATAAGTCTATCCATGGTGAATCAGGGACGGGCAATGGAGTGTAAAGTCCATGAGGCATGGCCTTGGACTTAGCCCGTTTGCAAGTAATGCATTTTTCACATAAAAGTTGAACATCACGCCTCATATGAGGCCAATAAAAGTGATCATGCAATATATCAAGGGTCTTTTGGGAACCAAAATGACCCATCAGCCCCCCTTCATGGGCTTCTCTCAACAGTAAATCCCTTACAGAACTCTTAGGGATACAAAGTCTTTTATCTTTAAAAAGAAACCCTTCATGCCTATAATAACCCTCATGGGCTGAATTCATGCACTTGGCATAGTGTGTAGCAAAATCAGGGTCATGTTCATACAAGCCCTTCACACATTCGAGACCTAAGAGCTTGGTCTCTAAGGTAGCAATCAAAGCATGCCTTCTTGATAAGGCATCAGCTACCACATTAGCTTTTCCCTTTTTGTGTTTAACCACATAAGGGAATTGCTCCAGAAATTCCACCCACTTGGCATGTCTTTTGTTTAGCTTGCCTTGCCCCTTTAAATATTTAAGTGATTCATGATCACTATGAATAACAAATTCCTTGGGCAGTAGATAATGTTGCCAAGTTTGTAAGGCCCTCACTAGGGCATATAGCTCTTTATCATATGTAGAGTAGTTAAGGGCAGCCCCCCCTAACTTCTCACTAAAATAGGCAATAGGATGCCCATCTTGCATTAGCACAGCCCCAATTCCAACATTTGAAGCATCACACTCAATTTCAAAGGATTTTGTAAAATTTGGTAATCTCAAAATTGGAGCGTGTGTGAGCTTCTCCTTAAGCCTTTTGAAGGCTTCTTCTTGCTTATCACCCCAATGGAACCCCACATTCTTTTTGACCACTTCATTTAGAGGTGCAGCCAAGGTACTAAAGTCCTTGACAAACCTTCTATAAAAACTTGCAAGGCCATGAAAACTTCTCACATCCGTGGTGCTTTTTGGAGTGGGCCATTCTTGGATAGCCTTTATCTTTTCAGGATCTACGTGTACCCCATTAGAACTGATTATGAAACCAAGGAATATCACGTGATCAACACAGAAGCTGCACTTCTCAAGGTTGGCGTATAGCTTCTCTTTCCTTAATATAAGCAAAACACTTTTTAGGTGTTCATAATGTTCATCAAGACTCTTGCTATATATTAGGATGTCATCGAAGTACACCACAACAAATTTTCCAAGGAAATCCCTTAGAACGTGGTTCATCAGCCTCATAAATGTGCTTGGCGCATTGGTTAAGCCAAAAGGCATTACCATCCACTAGTACAAGCCATATTTTGTTTTGAAGGCTGTTTTCCACTCATCCCCTTCTCTAATCCGAATTTGATGGTACCCACTCTTCAAATCCACTTTTGAGAAGATGCAGGCACCATGTAATTCCTCTAAGAGATCATCCAATCTAGGAATGGGATGTCTATATTTGACCGTGATGTTGTTCACGGCCCTACAGTCAGTGCACATCCTCCAGGCTCCATTTTTCTTTGGAACTAGGATGACTGGGACTGCACAAGGACTTAGACTTTCTTGAACCCAACCCTTGTGCATAAATTCCTCGACTTGTTTTTGAATTTCATTAGTCTCTTGAGGATTGCTCCTATAGGCAGGCCTATTGGGCAATGATGCACCAGGAATCAAGTCAATATGATGTTCAATGCCCCTTAAAGGTGGAAGTCCACTAGGGACTTCTTCAGGGAATACATCATTGAACTCATTCAAGAAGTCTTTCAAATTTTGAGGCATAGAAGCCTTATCAATAGCCGTGCTATTTAAGCAAAAACTTTGGCACAAAAGTAAGTACATGGGCTGCCTTGTGACTAGGGCATGCTTTACTTCACTTTTTGTGACAAAGTAGCTTTTCTTTTGATCCTTTCGATCATTCTTCTTGACTTGGCTAGAGTCTATGGTTTCAGCCGTGACCTCCTTTTTCTCTTGGTCAATCTTTTCTTTCAGCCTACGCTGATCATCACTCACTTGTTTTGGGGACAAGGGTGATAAGACCATTTTATGATTATTATGCATAAATGTGTACTTGTTAGTACGCCCTTCATGGGTAGCATTTTTATCATATTGCCATGGTCTTCCCAATAGCATATGGCTGGCCTCCATGTTGACCACATCACATAGGACTATGTCCTCATATTTTCCAATGGAAAAAGGGACCTCAACTTGCTTATTCACGACCATCTCCCCCACATCATTAAGCCATTGCAGCCTATATGGTGTTGGGTGTGCCTTGGTGATAAGCTTCAATTTAGACACCGTTCTTGTGCTAACCACGTTAGCACAACTTCCTCCATCAATGATGAGGGTACATATGTTACCTTGTACAAGGCAGCGAGCATGAAAAATGTTTTCTCTTTGACTTTCCTCATGATTTCGGTTTTGACTCCCAAGGAGCCTCCTAACCATGAGTAGGTCTCCATCGGGCATATTAAGATCACCCTCATTGTCATGTTCTTCATCACTAGCTGACTCAGATTGGGACTCAATGTCCCCATTTAGAACCATCATAGTTCTTCTTGTAGGGCATTGAGACGCAATATGGCCACGCCCCAAACATTTAAAACATTTTATATCACGGCTCCTTTGATTTGGATCAAGGGGCTGCTTACCTTGGGACTTGGTTGTCCCCACGGCTTCTTTAGAACTAGGGACAATTTCTTTTGTTGCATTGCCCTCCTTCTTGCTTTTGTCTTTCCAAGTATTTGGTGGATACTTGGTTGTTGAATTAGAGGAGTACTTAGACTTCCTCCTCTTGATTTGTTGCTCTACCTTGATGGCCTTTTGGACAAGGTCATCTAACTCAACATATGGTTGAAGCTCCACAATATCCTGAATTTCAGGGTTCAACCCATGTAGGAACCGAGCCATTGTAGCTTCTCGGTCCTCATGGAAGTTGGACCTAAGTAAGGCCAGCTCCATCTCCTTGAAGTATTCATCAACCGATTTGTTACCTTGAGTTAGTCTTTGCAATTTGTTATGCACATCTCTTTGGTAGGAACTTGGAACAAACCTTCTCCTCATCACCCTCTTCATCTCCCCCCAAGTATTTACTACTTCCTCACCATACCTCCTCCTCTCCTTTTGGATCTGGTCCCACCACACCATAGCATATTCCTTAAATTCTAGGGCAGCAACCTTTACCTTCTTTTCCTCACTATAGTGTTGGCATTCAAACACTTGTTCCATCTTTAACTCCCACTCATGATAGGCCTCAGGGTTATTAAGTCCTAGGAATGTAGGGACTTTTATTTTTACTCCCTCTAACCTATCCTCCCTCCTCCTATCTCCACGGCCTCCTCTCTCACGACCACCTCCCTCACGGCCACCCTCAAAATCATCCTCCTCATACCTTCCTCTCCCATATCCTCCCTCATACTCATCCTCCTCTCGCCTACCTCTCCTCTCACCACGGCCCTCCTCCTCCTCATACCTATTCCTCCTCTCACCATGGCCCTCATCCTCACGGCCACCTCTTCTATCTCTCCTCCTCCTTCTCCTATGATCTATCTCACTACTAGAGTCACCCTCCAGCCTCCTAACATCTATTCTCATTTCATCCATTTGCCGTTGTAGGGCCTGAAATTGGGTGCTTATCATGGCATGTAGCACGGCTGTCCTTGGTGATAATGGAGAACCACTATCTTCTGGACTAGCCATAATGTCACTCTCCTTACTCTTCTCTCAAGTGTTTACACTCTCTCACTTTTCTCTCAATTTTCTCCTTTGATTCTTGAGTGAGTCAAGTGATCAAGTTGTAGTATCAAAAACGTGTGACAAGTTCACAAGATTACCAATTTATTTGGTTTGTGGCTCGGCTGGATTGTGTGTAGGTTGTAGGGTAGTGTTTGTGTAGGTTTTGTGGGTTAGGGTTAGGTTTTGGTCTCGGTTTGGGTAGGTTTTTGGGTTAGGTTTAAGGTTTTGTGTTTGGCTTGATGTGTTTGGGTTAGGGTTAGGGTTTATATTCGGTTTGTGTAGGTATTTGGTGTTTTGGGTTGTATTTTGGATGATTTGTGCTTGGGATGTCTCGGTTTTGTAGGGTATTTTGTGGATGGATTTGATTTTTGTAGGGTAATGTGTTTAGGGTATGGTTTTGTGTGTATGTATGGCTTTTGGTTCGGCCAAGGGAAAGAAATTTGGGTAGAAGTAGAAGAATTTTTAGAAAGAAAAATTTGAAATTGCACTTACTTGTGGTGCTGCCTCAAATTCAATGCCTTAGTCTTATTTTGATAAAGATATTATAATTGTGACTTTCAGGCAAGAACTGAGCTCTGATGACCACTTGATGACAACCTCTTTGTGGATTGCCTTTGTTATAGGATCGTTTCTTGTGAAAGTCCTCTTTGTTGATTGATGATTCACTTTGTTGGAACTTATTTGATTGCTTTGAATATTTGTACTTTGATTAGCCTCGGTTGGCTTGCAATTTGTTGAGAATTGATGAAGTGATTGTAGAATGGAATGAAAGTGATGCACGGTTTGTAATGATGTGAATTGGAATGATGGTTGTTTATGTGTATATGGATGGTTTCGGTTTGTATGAACAAGGAGTGCTTGCTCACGGTTTGGTGTTGGTGTTTATGGTGGATTTGAGAATATGGAAAAGGTTAGGGATGGAATGGCGCCACAAACAATGGAATGTTTGATAAGCCTTGTGAAGTTCGCCACAAGAGAATGATACTCTTGATAAGAACAAGGGGTCTTGACTCAGCCAAGAAGCTAGGAGAAAACTCACTAACAATGGTTATTAACATAAAATTCAATCTACTTTATTCCTTGTGCATATGGGTCATATATATAGGGAAAGGAATTCGGTTTACATTGCCAAAATCAAAAGGCATGAAAAGATAAACTAATCCTATCTAATCTCAATCTAATCTTCATGTGTTGGACGAATGGTGATGGTGGATTTGAATTGAGATTGCCTTGATGAGTGGTTGAAATAATATCTTCCATTATCTTCATGTTGATGATATAATTTGATCCTCCTTTTGATTTGCTTGTTTGAAAATTAGATTAGGAGATCCTTATCTTGTGGAGATTAGATCTCCCTTAATTATAGCCGTGTGGACTTGGGGAAATTAGATTAGGAGATCCTTATCTTGTGGAGATTAGATCTCCCTTGATTATAGCCGTGTGGCTTTTGGCTCTAGATTTTCCCTCCAAGCTTTTCATCCATGCTCTATCTCCTTGCTTTATCTCTTAGCTTTTGGACGTGCTCTTTTCCCTCCAAGCTTTCATCCAAATGTTCTATCTCCTTGCTTTATCTCTAAGCTTTTGGGCGTGCATCTTTTCCCTCCAAGCTTTCATCCAAATGTTCTATCTCTTTGCTTTATCTCTAAGTGTGACCGTGCCTCCTTTCCTACAAGACATGAACCTTCATAAAATTAAATGTAATAAAATGACACCTAAATTAAAGACATGATAAATAAAAGTCCTAAACTAGTGTGGGTTTTAAGACAACTCCCACTTATTTATGGTCCTAATTACTAATGTAAGAACTAAAGAGATCAAGGTGGATCCTCCCTTAGGCCGTGGCCTTCCTTAAGCTCTTCATTAAGACTTATGCAAATTAAAGCCTTCTCTTCATGCTTGGTCCCATTTGCACTTGTTTCCATGATAGAAAATATGAGTTGCCGAAGTGCTTCTTGGGCCTTTTTGGTTTTAGCTCTAGTCATAGGTCCTCCTAAGCCATGTAAAGGGTCTTCAATGATGTTATGTCCCAATGGGTTTACATCATCCCCTCCTTCTTCGAAAGAATTCGACCTCGAATAAGCATTTTCATCACCTGTATCAAAAAAAGTTAAGTCAGCCACATTGAAAGTAGCACTAATATTTCCATACTCACTAGGCAAGTCCAATTTGTATGCATTGTTGTTTATCCTTTCCAAGACTTGAAAAGGGCCGTCCCCTCTAGGTTGAAGCTTTGATTTCCTTTGAGATGGAAATCTTTCTTTTCTCATATGGATCCAAACCCAATCTCCTGGTTCAAAGATGACTTCCTTTCTTCCCTTGTTGGCTGATCTTGCATAACTCTCGGTTCTCTTCTCAATTTGTTCCTTCACCTTCTCATGTAGCTTCTTCACATACTCAGCCTTGGCTTTACCATCTTTATGTTTCAACAATGATGTACCTGGAAAAGGTAATAAATCAAGGGGAGTTAGTGGGTTAAAACCATAAACAATTTCAAATGGTGAATGCTTTGTTGCACTATGAGTTGCCCTGTTATAGGCAAACTCCACGTGGGGAAGGCACTCTTCCCATGCATTTAAGTTCTTCCTTAGGACAGCCCTCAACAAGGTAGAGAGTGTCCTATTGACCACTTCAGTTTGCCCATCTGTTTGAGGATGGCATGTGGTAGAGAAAAGAAGCTTTGTGCCAAGCTTTCCCCAAAGGGTTCTCCAAAAGTGACTTAGGAATTTGGCATCCCTATCACTCACTATGCTCCTTGGTAAGCCATGTAGCCTTACCACTTCTTTGAAGAATAACCCTGCAATATGACAAGCATCATCAATTTTTTTGCAAGGTATAAAATGAGCCATTTTAGAAAATCTATCCACTACAACAAAAATTGAATCTTTGCCACTCTTAGTTCGTGGTAAAGCAACCACGAAATCCATGGATAAGTCTATCCATGGTGAATCAGGGACGGGCAATGGAGTGTAAAGTCCATGAGGCATGGCCTTGGACTTAGCCCGTTTGCAAGTAATGCATTTTTCACATAAAAGTTGAACATCACGCCTCATATGAGGCCAATAAAAGTGATCATGCAATATATCAAGGGTCTTTTGGGAACCAAAATGACCCATCAGCCCCCCTTCATGGGCTTCTCTCAACAGTAAATCCCTTACAGAACTCTTAGGGATACAAAGTCTTTTATCTTTAAAAAGAAACCCTTCATGCCTATAATAACCCTCATGGGCTGAATTCATGCACTTGGCATAGTGTGTAGCAAAATCAGGGTCATGTTCATACAAGCCCTTCACACATTCGAGACCTAAGAGCTTGGTCTCTAAGGTAGCAATCAAAGCATGCCTTCTTGATAAGGCATCAGCTACCACATTAGCTTTTCCCTTTTTGTGTTTAACCACATAAGGGAATTGCTCCAGAAATTCCACCCACTTGGCATGTCTTTTGTTTAGCTTGCCTTGCCCCTTTAAATATTTAAGTGATTCATGATCACTATGAATAACAAATTCCTTGGGCAGTAGATAATGTTGCCAAGTTTGTAAGGCCCTCACTAGGGCATATAGCTCTTTATCATATGTAGAGTAGTTAAGGGCAGCCCCCCCTAACTTCTCACTAAAATAGGCAATAGGATGCCCATCTTGCATTAGCACAGCCCCAATTCCAACATTTGAAGCATCACACTCAATTTCAAAGGATTTTGTAAAATTTGGTAATCTCAAAATTGGAGCGTGTGTGAGCTTCTCCTTAAGCCTTTTGAAGGCTTCTTCTTGCTTATCACCCCAATGGAACCCCACATTCTTTTTGACCACTTCATTTAGAGGTGCAGCCAAGGTACTAAAGTCCTTGACAAACCTTCTATAAAAACTTGCAAGGCCATGAAAACTTCTCACATCCGTGGTGCTTTTTGGAGTGGGCCATTCTTGGATAGCCTTTATCTTTTCAGGATCTACGTGTACCCCATTAGAACTGATTATGAAACCAAGGAATATCACGTGATCAACACAGAAGCTGCACTTCTCAAGGTTGGCGTATAGCTTCTCTTTCCTTAATATAAGCAAAACACTTTTTAGGTGTTCATAATGTTCATCAAGACTCTTGCTATATATTAGGATGTCATCGAAGTACACCACAACAAATTTTCCAAGGAAATCCCTTAGAACGTGGTTCATCAGCCTCATAAATGTGCTTGGCGCATTGGTTAAGCCAAAAGGCATTACCATCCACTAGTACAAGCCATATTTTGTTTTGAAGGCTGTTTTCCACTCATCCCCTTCTCTAATCCGAATTTGATGGTACCCACTCTTCAAATCCACTTTTGAGAAGATGCAGGCACCATGTAATTCCTCTAAGAGATCATCCAATCTAGGAATGGGATGTCTATATTTGACCGTGATGTTGTTCACGGCCCTACAGTCAGTGCACATCCTCCAGGCTCCATTTTTCTTTGGAACTAGGATGACTGGGACTGCACAAGGACTTAGACTTTCTTGAACCCAACCCTTGTGCATAAATTCCTCGACTTGTTTTTGAATTTCATTAGTCTCTTGAGGATTGCTCCTATAGGCAGGCCTATTGGGCAATGATGCACCAGGAATCAAGTCAATATGATGTTCAATGCCCCTTAAAGGTGGAAGTCCACTAGGGACTTCTTCAGGGAATACATCATTGAACTCATTCAAGAAGTCTTTCAAATTTTGAGGCATAGAAGCCTTATCAATAGCCGTGCTATTTAAGCAAAAACTTTGGCACAAAAGTAAGTACATGGGCTGCCTTGTGACTAGGGCATGCTTTACTTCACTTTTTGTGACAAAGTAGCTTTTCTTTTGATCCTTTCGATCATTCTTCTTGACTTGGCTAGAGTCTATGGTTTCAGCCGTGACCTCCTTTTTCTCTTGGTCAATCTTTTCTTTCAGCCTACGCTGATCATCACTCACTTGTTTTGGGGACAAGGGTGATAAGACCATTTTATGATTATTATGCATAAATGTGTACTTGTTAGTACGCCCTTCATGGGTAGCATTTTTATCATATTGCCATGGTCTTCCCAATAGCATATGGCTGGCCTCCATGTTGACCACATCACATAGGACTATGTCCTCATATTTTCCAATGGAAAAAGGGACCTCAACTTGCTTATTCACGACCATCTCCCCCACATCATTAAGCCATTGCAGCCTATATGGTGTTGGGTGTGCCTTGGTGATAAGCTTCAATTTAGACACCGTTCTTGTGCTAACCACGTTAGCACAACTTCCTCCATCAATGATGAGGGTACATATGTTACCTTGTACAAGGCAGCGAGCATGAAAAATGTTTTCTCTTTGACTTTCCTCATGATTTCGGTTTTGACTCCCAAGGAGCCTCCTAACCATGAGTAGGTCTCCATCGGGCATATTAAGATCACCCTCATTGTCATGTTCTTCATCACTAGCTGACTCAGATTGGGACTCAATGTCCCCATTTAGAACCATCATAGTTCTTCTTGTAGGGCATTGAGACGCAATATGGCCACGCCCCAAACATTTAAAACATTTTATATCACGGCTCCTTTGATTTGGATCAAGGGGCTGCTTACCTTGGGACTTGGTTGTCCCCACGGCTTCTTTAGAACTAGGGACAATTTCTTTTGTTGCATTGCCCTCCTTCTTGCTTTTGTCTTTCCAAGTATTTGGTGGATACTTGGTTGTTGAATTAGAGGAGTACTTAGACTTCCTCCTCTTGATTTGTTGCTCTACCTTGATGGCCTTTTGGACAAGGTCATCTAACTCAACATATGGTTGAAGCTCCACAATATCCTGAATTTCAGGGTTCAACCCATGTAGGAACCGAGCCATTGTAGCTTCTCGGTCCTCATGGAAGTTGGACCTAAGTAAGGCCAGCTCCATCTCCTTGAAGTATTCATCAACCGATTTGTTACCTTGAGTTAGTCTTTGCAATTTGTTATGCACATCTCTTTGGTAGGAACTTGGAACAAACCTTCTCCTCATCACCCTCTTCATCTCCCCCCAAGTATTTACTACTTCCTCACCATACCTCCTCCTCTCCTTTTGGATCTGGTCCCACCACACCATAGCATATTCCTTAAATTCTAGGGCAGCAACCTTTACCTTCTTTTCCTCACTATAGTGTTGGCATTCAAACACTTGTTCCATCTTTAACTCCCACTCATGATAGGCCTCAGGGTTATTAAGTCCTAGGAATGTAGGGACTTTTATTTTTACTCCCTCTAACCTATCCTCCCTCCTCCTATCTCCACGGCCTCCTCTCTCACGACCACCTCCCTCACGGCCACCCTCAAAATCATCCTCCTCATACCTTCCTCTCCCATATCCTCCCTCATACTCATCCTCCTCTCGCCTACCTCTCCTCTCACCACGGCCCTCCTCCTCCTCATACCTATTCCTCCTCTCACCATGGCCCTCATCCTCACGGCCACCTCTTCTATCTCTCCTCCTCCTTCTCCTATGATCTATCTCACTACTAGAGTCACCCTCCAGCCTCCTAACATCTATTCTCATTTCATCCATTTGCCGTTGTAGGGCCTGAAATTGGGTGCTTATCATGGCATGTAGCACGGCTGTCCTTGGTGATAATGGAGAACCACTATCTTCTGGACTAGCCATAATGTCACTCTCCTTACTCTTCTCTCAAGTGTTTACACTCTCTCACTTTTCTCTCAATTTTCTCCTTTGATTCTTGAGTGAGTCAAGTGATCAAGTTGTAGTATCAAAAACGTGTGACAAGTTCACAAGATTACCAATTTATTTGGTTTGTGGCTCGGCTGGATTGTGTGTAGGTTGTAGGGTAGTGTTTGTGTAGGTTTTGTGGGTTAGGGTTAGGTTTTGGTCTCGGTTTGGGTAGGTTTTTGGGTTAGGTTTAAGGTTTTGTGTTTGGCTTGATGTGTTTGGGTTAGGGTTAGGGTTTATATTCGGTTTGTGTAGGTATTTGGTGTTTTGGGTTGTATTTTGGATGATTTGTGCTTGGGATGTCTCGGTTTTGTAGGGTATTTTGTGGATGGATTTGATTTTTGTAGGGTAATGTGTTTAGGGTATGGTTTTGTGTGTATGTATGGCTTTTGGTTCGGCCAAGGGAAAGAAATTTGGGTAGAAGTAGAAGAATTTTTAGAAAGAAAAATTTGAAATTGCACTTACTTGTGGTGCTGCCTCAAATTCAATGCCTTAGTCTTATTTTGATAAAGATATTATAATTGTGACTTTCAGGCAAGAACTGAGCTCTGATGACCACTTGATGACAACCTCTTTGTGGATTGCCTTTGTTATAGGATCGTTTCTTGTGAAAGTCCTCTTTGTTGATTGATGATTCACTTTGTTGGAACTTATTTGATTGCTTTGAATATTTGTACTTTGATTAGCCTCGGTTGGCTTGCAATTTGTTGAGAATTGATGAAGTGATTGTAGAATGGAATGAAAGTGATGCACGGTTTGTAATGATGTGAATTGGAATGATGGTTGTTTATGTGTATATGGATGGTTTCGGTTTGTATGAACAAGGAGTGCTTGCTCACGGTTTGGTGTTGGTGTTTATGGTGGATTTGAGAATATGGAAAAGGTTAGGGATGGAATGGCGCCACAAACAATGGAATGTTTGATAAGCCTTGTGAAGTTCGCCACAAGAGAATGATACTCTTGATAAGAACAAGGGGTCTTGACTCAGCCAAGAAGCTAGGAGAAAACTCACTAACAATGGTTATTAACATAAAATTCAATCTACTTTATTCCTTGTGCATATGGGTCATATATATAGGGAAAGGAATTCGGTTTACATTGCCAAAATCAAAAGGCATGAAAAGATAAACTAATCCTATCTAATCTCAATCTAATCTTCATGTGTTGGACGAATGGTGATGGTGGATTTGAATTGAGATTGCCTTGATGAGTGGTTGAAATAATATCTTCCATTATCTTCATGTTGATGATATAATTTGATCCTCCTTTTGATTTGCTTGTTTGAAAATTAGATTAGGAGATCCTTATCTTGTGGAGATTAGATCTCCCTTAATTATAGCCGTGTGGACTTGGGGAAATTAGATTAGGAGATCCTTATCTTGTGGAGATTAGATCTCCCTTGATTATAGCCGTGTGGCTTTTGGCTCTAGATTTTCCCTCCAAGCTTTTCATCCATGCTCTATCTCCTTGCTTTATCTCTTAGCTTTTGGACGTGCTCTTTTCCCTCCAAGCTTTCATCCAAATGTTCTATCTCCTTGCTTTATCTCTAAGCTTTTGGGCGTGCATCTTTTCCCTCCAAGCTTTCATCCAAATGTTCTATCTCTTTGCTTTATCTCTAAGTGTGACCGTGCCTCCTTTCCTACAAGACATGAACCTTCATAAAATTAAATGTAATAAAATGACACCTAAATTAAAGACATGATAAATAAAAGTCCTAAACTAGTGTGGGTTTTAAGACAACTCCCACTTATTTATGGTCCTAATTACTAATGTAAGAACTAAAGAGATCAAGGTGGATCCTCCCTTAGGCCGTGGCCTTCCTTAAGCTCTTCATTAAGACTTATGCAAATTAAAGCCTTCTCTTCATGCTTGGTCCCATTTGCACTTGTTTCCATGATAGAAAATATGAGTTGCCGAAGTGCTTCTTGGGCCTTTTTGGTTTTAGCTCTAGTCATAGGTCCTCCTAAGCCATGTAAAGGGTCTTCAATGATGTTATGTCCCAATGGGTTTACATCATCCCCTCCTTCTTCGAAAGAATTCGACCTCGAATAAGCATTTTCATCACCTGTATCAAAAAAAGTTAAGTCAGCCACATTGAAAGTAGCACTAATATTTCCATACTCACTAGGCAAGTCCAATTTGTATGCATTGTTGTTTATCCTTTCCAAGACTTGAAAAGGGCCGTCCCCTCTAGGTTGAAGCTTTGATTTCCTTTGAGATGGAAATCTTTCTTTTCTCATATGGATCCAAACCCAATCTCCTGGTTCAAAGATGACTTCCTTTCTTCCCTTGTTGGCTGATCTTGCATAACTCTCGGTTCTCTTCTCAATTTGTTCCTTCACCTTCTCATGTAGCTTCTTCACATACTCAGCCTTGGCTTTACCATCTTTATGTTTCAACAATGATGTACCTGGAAAAGGTAATAAATCAAGGGGAGTTAGTGGGTTAAAACCATAAACAATTTCAAATGGTGAATGCTTTGTTGCACTATGAGTTGCCCTGTTATAGGCAAACTCCACGTGGGGAAGGCACTCTTCCCATGCATTTAAGTTCTTCCTTAGGACAGCCCTCAACAAGGTAGAGAGTGTCCTATTGACCACTTCAGTTTGCCCATCTGTTTGAGGATGGCATGTGGTAGAGAAAAGAAGCTTTGTGCCAAGCTTTCCCCAAAGGGTTCTCCAAAAGTGACTTAGGAATTTGGCATCCCTATCACTCACTATGCTCCTTGGTAAGCCATGTAGCCTTACCACTTCTTTGAAGAATAACCCTGCAATATGACAAGCATCATCAATTTTTTTGCAAGGTATAAAATGAGCCATTTTAGAAAATCTATCCACTACAACAAAAATTGAATCTTTGCCACTCTTAGTTCGTGGTAAAGCAACCACGAAATCCATGGATAAGTCTATCCATGGTGAATCAGGGACGGGCAATGGAGTGTAAAGTCCATGAGGCATGGCCTTGGACTTAGCCCGTTTGCAAGTAATGCATTTTTCACATAAAAGTTGAACATCACGCCTCATATGAGGCCAATAAAAGTGATCATGCAATATATCAAGGGTCTTTTGGGAACCAAAATGACCCATCAGCCCCCCTTCATGGGCTTCTCTCAACAGTAAATCCCTTACAGAACTCTTAGGGATACAAAGTCTTTTATCTTTAAAAAGAAACCCTTCATGCCTATAATAACCCTCATGGGCTGAATTCATGCACTTGGCATAGTGTGTAGCAAAATCAGGGTCATGTTCATACAAGCCCTTCACACATTCGAGACCTAAGAGCTTGGTCTCTAAGGTAGCAATCAAAGCATGCCTTCTTGATAAGGCATCAGCTACCACATTAGCTTTTCCCTTTTTGTGTTTAACCACATAAGGGAATTGCTCCAGAAATTCCACCCACTTGGCATGTCTTTTGTTTAGCTTGCCTTGCCCCTTTAAATATTTAAGTGATTCATGATCACTATGAATAACAAATTCCTTGGGCAGTAGATAATGTTGCCAAGTTTGTAAGGCCCTCACTAGGGCATATAGCTCTTTATCATATGTAGAGTAGTTAAGGGCAGCCCCCCCTAACTTCTCACTAAAATAGGCAATAGGATGCCCATCTTGCATTAGCACAGCCCCAATTCCAACATTTGAAGCATCACACTCAATTTCAAAGGATTTTGTAAAATTTGGTAATCTCAAAATTGGAGCGTGTGTGAGCTTCTCCTTAAGCCTTTTGAAGGCTTCTTCTTGCTTATCACCCCAATGGAACCCCACATTCTTTTTGACCACTTCATTTAGAGGTGCAGCCAAGGTACTAAAGTCCTTGACAAACCTTCTATAAAAACTTGCAAGGCCATGAAAACTTCTCACATCCGTGGTGCTTTTTGGAGTGGGCCATTCTTGGATAGCCTTTATCTTTTCAGGATCTACGTGTACCCCATTAGAACTGATTATGAAACCAAGGAATATCACGTGATCAACACAGAAGCTGCACTTCTCAAGGTTGGCGTATAGCTTCTCTTTCCTTAATATAAGCAAAACACTTTTTAGGTGTTCATAATGTTCATCAAGACTCTTGCTATATATTAGGATGTCATCGAAGTACACCACAACAAATTTTCCAAGGAAATCCCTTAGAACGTGGTTCATCAGCCTCATAAATGTGCTTGGCGCATTGGTTAAGCCAAAAGGCATTACCATCCACTAGTACAAGCCATATTTTGTTTTGAAGGCTGTTTTCCACTCATCCCCTTCTCTAATCCGAATTTGATGGTACCCACTCTTCAAATCCACTTTTGAGAAGATGCAGGCACCATGTAATTCCTCTAAGAGATCATCCAATCTAGGAATGGGATGTCTATATTTGACCGTGATGTTGTTCACGGCCCTACAGTCAGTGCACATCCTCCAGGCTCCATTTTTCTTTGGAACTAGGATGACTGGGACTGCACAAGGACTTAGACTTTCTTGAACCCAACCCTTGTGCATAAATTCCTCGACTTGTTTTTGAATTTCATTAGTCTCTTGAGGATTGCTCCTATAGGCAGGCCTATTGGGCAATGATGCACCAGGAATCAAGTCAATATGATGTTCAATGCCCCTTAAAGGTGGAAGTCCACTAGGGACTTCTTCAGGGAATACATCATTGAACTCATTCAAGAAGTCTTTCAAATTTTGAGGCATAGAAGCCTTATCAATAGCCGTGCTATTTAAGCAAAAACTTTGGCACAAAAGTAAGTACATGGGCTGCCTTGTGACTAGGGCATGCTTTACTTCACTTTTTGTGACAAAGTAGCTTTTCTTTTGATCCTTTCGATCATTCTTCTTGACTTGGCTAGAGTCTATGGTTTCAGCCGTGACCTCCTTTTTCTCTTGGTCAATCTTTTCTTTCAGCCTACGCTGATCATCACTCACTTGTTTTGGGGACAAGGGTGATAAGACCATTTTATGATTATTATGCATAAATGTGTACTTGTTAGTACGCCCTTCATGGGTAGCATTTTTATCATATTGCCATGGTCTTCCCAATAGCATATGGCTGGCCTCCATGTTGACCACATCACATAGGACTATGTCCTCATATTTTCCAATGGAAAAAGGGACCTCAACTTGCTTATTCACGACCATCTCCCCCACATCATTAAGCCATTGCAGCCTATATGGTGTTGGGTGTGCCTTGGTGATAAGCTTCAATTTAGACACCGTTCTTGTGCTAACCACGTTAGCACAACTTCCTCCATCAATGATGAGGGTACATATGTTACCTTGTACAAGGCAGCGAGCATGAAAAATGTTTTCTCTTTGACTTTCCTCATGATTTCGGTTTTGACTCCCAAGGAGCCTCCTAACCATGAGTAGGTCTCCATCGGGCATATTAAGATCACCCTCATTGTCATGTTCTTCATCACTAGCTGACTCAGATTGGGACTCAATGTCCCCATTTAGAACCATCATAGTTCTTCTTGTAGGGCATTGAGACGCAATATGGCCACGCCCCAAACATTTAAAACATTTTATATCACGGCTCCTTTGATTTGGATCAAGGGGCTGCTTACCTTGGGACTTGGTTGTCCCCACGGCTTCTTTAGAACTAGGGACAATTTCTTTTGTTGCATTGCCCTCCTTCTTGCTTTTGTCTTTCCAAGTATTTGGTGGATACTTGGTTGTTGAATTAGAGGAGTACTTAGACTTCCTCCTCTTGATTTGTTGCTCTACCTTGATGGCCTTTTGGACAAGGTCATCTAACTCAACATATGGTTGAAGCTCCACAATATCCTGAATTTCAGGGTTCAACCCATGTAGGAACCGAGCCATTGTAGCTTCTCGGTCCTCATGGAAGTTGGACCTAAGTAAGGCCAGCTCCATCTCCTTGAAGTATTCATCAACCGATTTGTTACCTTGAGTTAGTCTTTGCAATTTGTTATGCACATCTCTTTGGTAGGAACTTGGAACAAACCTTCTCCTCATCACCCTCTTCATCTCCCCCCAAGTATTTACTACTTCCTCACCATACCTCCTCCTCTCCTTTTGGATCTGGTCCCACCACACCATAGCATATTCCTTAAATTCTAGGGCAGCAACCTTTACCTTCTTTTCCTCACTATAGTGTTGGCATTCAAACACTTGTTCCATCTTTAACTCCCACTCATGATAGGCCTCAGGGTTATTAAGTCCTAGGAATGTAGGGACTTTTATTTTTACTCCCTCTAACCTATCCTCCCTCCTCCTATCTCCACGGCCTCCTCTCTCACGACCACCTCCCTCACGGCCACCCTCAAAATCATCCTCCTCATACCTTCCTCTCCCATATCCTCCCTCATACTCATCCTCCTCTCGCCTACCTCTCCTCTCACCACGGCCCTCCTCCTCCTCATACCTATTCCTCCTCTCACCATGGCCCTCATCCTCACGGCCACCTCTTCTATCTCTCCTCCTCCTTCTCCTATGATCTATCTCACTACTAGAGTCACCCTCCAGCCTCCTAACATCTATTCTCATTTCATCCATTTGCCGTTGTAGGGCCTGAAATTGGGTGCTTATCATGGCATGTAGCACGGCTGTCCTTGGTGATAATGGAGAACCACTATCTTCTGGACTAGCCATAATGTCACTCTCCTTACTCTTCTCTCAAGTGTTTACACTCTCTCACTTTTCTCTCAATTTTCTCCTTTGATTCTTGAGTGAGTCAAGTGATCAAGTTGTAGTATCAAAAACGTGTGACAAGTTCACAAGATTACCAATTTATTTGGTTTGTGGCTCGGCTGGATTGTGTGTAGGTTGTAGGGTAGTGTTTGTGTAGGTTTTGTGGGTTAGGGTTAGGTTTTGGTCTCGGTTTGGGTAGGTTTTTGGGTTAGGTTTAAGGTTTTGTGTTTGGCTTGATGTGTTTGGGTTAGGGTTAGGGTTTATATTCGGTTTGTGTAGGTATTTGGTGTTTTGGGTTGTATTTTGGATGATTTGTGCTTGGGATGTCTCGGTTTTGTAGGGTATTTTGTGGATGGATTTGATTTTTGTAGGGTAATGTGTTTAGGGTATGGTTTTGTGTGTATGTATGGCTTTTGGTTCGGCCAAGGGAAAGAAATTTGGGTAGAAGTAGAAGAATTTTTAGAAAGAAAAATTTGAAATTGCACTTACTTGTGGTGCTGCCTCAAATTCAATGCCTTAGTCTTATTTTGATAAAGATATTATAATTGTGACTTTCAGGCAAGAACTGAGCTCTGATGACCACTTGATGACAACCTCTTTGTGGATTGCCTTTGTTATAGGATCGTTTCTTGTGAAAGTCCTCTTTGTTGATTGATGATTCACTTTGTTGGAACTTATTTGATTGCTTTGAATATTTGTACTTTGATTAGCCTCGGTTGGCTTGCAATTTGTTGAGAATTGATGAAGTGATTGTAGAATGGAATGAAAGTGATGCACGGTTTGTAATGATGTGAATTGGAATGATGGTTGTTTATGTGTATATGGATGGTTTCGGTTTGTATGAACAAGGAGTGCTTGCTCACGGTTTGGTGTTGGTGTTTATGGTGGATTTGAGAATATGGAAAAGGTTAGGGATGGAATGGCGCCACAAACAATGGAATGTTTGATAAGCCTTGTGAAGTTCGCCACAAGAGAATGATACTCTTGATAAGAACAAGGGGTCTTGACTCAGCCAAGAAGCTAGGAGAAAACTCACTAACAATGGTTATTAACATAAAATTCAATCTACTTTATTCCTTGTGCATATGGGTCATATATATAGGGAAAGGAATTCGGTTTACATTGCCAAAATCAAAAGGCATGAAAAGATAAACTAATCCTATCTAATCTCAATCTAATCTTCATGTGTTGGACGAATGGTGATGGTGGATTTGAATTGAGATTGCCTTGATGAGTGGTTGAAATAATATCTTCCATTATCTTCATGTTGATGATATAATTTGATCCTCCTTTTGATTTGCTTGTTTGAAAATTAGATTAGGAGATCCTTATCTTGTGGAGATTAGATCTCCCTTAATTATAGCCGTGTGGACTTGGGGAAATTAGATTAGGAGATCCTTATCTTGTGGAGATTAGATCTCCCTTGATTATAGCCGTGTGGCTTTTGGCTCTAGATTTTCCCTCCAAGCTTTTCATCCATGCTCTATCTCCTTGCTTTATCTCTTAGCTTTTGGACGTGCTCTTTTCCCTCCAAGCTTTCATCCAAATGTTCTATCTCCTTGCTTTATCTCTAAGCTTTTGGGCGTGCATCTTTTCCCTCCAAGCTTTCATCCAAATGTTCTATCTCTTTGCTTTATCTCTAAGTGTGACCGTGCCTCCTTTCCTACAAGACATGAACCTTCATAAAATTAAATGTAATAAAATGACACCTAAATTAAAGACATGATAAATAAAAGTCCTAAACTAGTGTGGGTTTTAAGACAACTCCCACTTATTTATGGTCCTAATTACTAATGTAAGAACTAAAGAGATCAAGGTGGATCCTCCCTTAGGCCGTGGCCTTCCTTAAGCTCTTCATTAAGACTTATGCAAATTAAAGCCTTCTCTTCATGCTTGGTCCCATTTGCACTTGTTTCCATGATAGAAAATATGAGTTGCCGAAGTGCTTCTTGGGCCTTTTTGGTTTTAGCTCTAGTCATAGGTCCTCCTAAGCCATGTAAAGGGTCTTCAATGATGTTATGTCCCAATGGGTTTACATCATCCCCTCCTTCTTCGAAAGAATTCGACCTCGAATAAGCATTTTCATCACCTGTATCAAAAAAAGTTAAGTCAGCCACATTGAAAGTAGCACTAATATTTCCATACTCACTAGGCAAGTCCAATTTGTATGCATTGTTGTTTATCCTTTCCAAGACTTGAAAAGGGCCGTCCCCTCTAGGTTGAAGCTTTGATTTCCTTTGAGATGGAAATCTTTCTTTTCTCATATGGATCCAAACCCAATCTCCTGGTTCAAAGATGACTTCCTTTCTTCCCTTGTTGGCTGATCTTGCATAACTCTCGGTTCTCTTCTCAATTTGTTCCTTCACCTTCTCATGTAGCTTCTTCACATACTCAGCCTTGGCTTTACCATCTTTATGTTTCAACAATGATGTACCTGGAAAAGGTAATAAATCAAGGGGAGTTAGTGGGTTAAAACCATAAACAATTTCAAATGGTGAATGCTTTGTTGCACTATGAGTTGCCCTGTTATAGGCAAACTCCACGTGGGGAAGGCACTCTTCCCATGCATTTAAGTTCTTCCTTAGGACAGCCCTCAACAAGGTAGAGAGTGTCCTATTGACCACTTCAGTTTGCCCATCTGTTTGAGGATGGCATGTGGTAGAGAAAAGAAGCTTTGTGCCAAGCTTTCCCCAAAGGGTTCTCCAAAAGTGACTTAGGAATTTGGCATCCCTATCACTCACTATGCTCCTTGGTAAGCCATGTAGCCTTACCACTTCTTTGAAGAATAACCCTGCAATATGACAAGCATCATCAATTTTTTTGCAAGGTATAAAATGAGCCATTTTAGAAAATCTATCCACTACAACAAAAATTGAATCTTTGCCACTCTTAGTTCGTGGTAAAGCAACCACGAAATCCATGGATAAGTCTATCCATGGTGAATCAGGGACGGGCAATGGAGTGTAAAGTCCATGAGGCATGGCCTTGGACTTAGCCCGTTTGCAAGTAATGCATTTTTCACATAAAAGTTGAACATCACGCCTCATATGAGGCCAATAAAAGTGATCATGCAATATATCAAGGGTCTTTTGGGAACCAAAATGACCCATCAGCCCCCCTTCATGGGCTTCTCTCAACAGTAAATCCCTTACAGAACTCTTAGGGATACAAAGTCTTTTATCTTTAAAAAGAAACCCTTCATGCCTATAATAACCCTCATGGGCTGAATTCATGCACTTGGCATAGTGTGTAGCAAAATCAGGGTCATGTTCATACAAGCCCTTCACACATTCGAGACCTAAGAGATGTAGCTTAACATGTAATGAGTCAAACAATCCTCTAGGTTTAATTTACTAACATATAAAATATTTTGTATTCATACAGAGTCATCAAAAGACCTTTGCTTACGCATTTCAATTCATGTTTGGAGTATCTACTCATAGAGTAGTAGAAATCCATTTTGTTGAATCCTTCTACGTCGCATTGAATGCCAGACTTGACTATCGAACCTATATATGGTATATTACCGCAAAATGAACTCAGAGTTTTCAAATCAATGCCAATCTCTTTTCCTTTGACATATGAGAGGATTTTATTCTTCTTAAAACTCAGATTACAGTAAAATACACGTACAAGTTCTAGATAGTAAGAATAGTGCATTTCGCAAAATTAAGAGAGTTTTTGTTGTTCAAAGAAGGTTTGGAAAATGAAATTACTATCCTCAAAGGAACTTAACGTACCATACTTTAGATGAAAAATGGATCGTTGCATGAAGTGTTCCTTGAAGGTTTTTCGTTGAATCTCATTTGCGAAAAGACGTGCTAAATCCAATGTGTTGACTTCATTTAGGTTTTGTTGCCTTCCTTGAGTCACATTGGTTGTTTGGGCATAAAATACATATAATGAAGCATATATAATGTATATATCAACATGTTAAGATAGATATGCTTCATCAAGGATGTCTAGTTCTCGTCTAAGTTTATAGAAAGGTTCTTTAGCCAAAGGTTTTGTAAAGATATCTGGTAGTTGTTCATGTGTATCAACGAATTCTAAGAGAACATCTTACTTTTGCACATGGTCTCTAAGGAAGTGGTGCCTTATATCAATATGTTTAGTCTAGGAATGCATAATCAGTTTCTTTGTAAGATTTATAACACTAGTATTATCACATCTTAGGGGAGTGCATCTTAGGTCTAATCCGTAGTCTTGCAATTGTTGCTTGAGACACAATATTTGGGCACAAAAACTTCCTACAACTATGTATTCCGCCTCAACAATTTTTTGAGCAACACATGCTTGATTTTTATAGGACCAAGAGACTAGGATATTTCCAAGAATATGACAAGTACCACTAGTACTTTTTTCTGAGATTTGCATTCAGCAAAATCTGAATCTGAATATCCTACCAAAATACATATACTTCCTTTAGGATACCATAGTCCTACATCAAGTGTGCCTTTAAGATATTTTAATACCCTTTTCACGGTAGTAAGATGTGACTTTGTAGGCTTTGATTGATATTGTGCAGAAAGACAGAGACTGAACATAATATCATGTCTACTTGCGGTAAGGTAAAGAGAGACTCAATCATACCTCGATACTCAAAGATGTTGACGCATTTTCCAGTCTCTTCAGCATCAATGTATGTTCTAGAACCGATAGGAGTGGTGATAGGTTTATAGTCATCCATTTTGAAACATTTCAGCAGATCTCTGCAGTATTCAGACCGACAAATAAAGATGTCATTCTTGAGTTGTTAGATTTGTAGTCCAAGAAAGTAGTTTAAAAATTTTCCTTCAATGTAGGACAATCTATCTTCATATGACCAAGTTTTCCACATTTAAAACAGTTGAAGGTTTGATTTGAAGTGGAAACTTCATTACTTTTAGTGAATTTCCTTGGTTGTTCAGTCTTACTACTTTTATTCCTTTTTAGGAACTTACTGAACTTTTTCACTGGCATGCTCATGTCTTTTATTTCCTCTTTTTCTGATTCATCTAGTGAGGATTCATATGACTCTGCTTTAGCTTTGAGAAAAATATTATTTCTCTTCTCCTCTTCCTCTTTATGCTGTTCATGTTGGGTCAATTCCAACTCATGCTCTTGCAACTTTTCAAAGAGTGCTACCAATGTCATCTTAGATAAGCTTTTCTTTTCTGAAATGATTGTCACTTTGGATTGCCATTGTCTTGAGAGTGATCTTAGAACTTTAAAGTTCAAGTCATTGTTTGATAATACTTTTCCAAGTGCAATCAAATAGTTTGTAAGGTGAGTAAAAACTCTTTCGGAGATCTATAATTTTCTCTCCAAGCTTCATACAAAACATTTCATATTCCTATGAGAGAATATTGAGTCTCGACCTTTTTACTTTCTAAGTTACTTCATGTGTGGTCTGTAGAGTGTCCCACATTTCTTTTGCAGATTTGTAGTTTGACACTCTGAAGAACTCGTCAATACCAAGTGTTGAAGTGAGGGTGTGCTTTGCTTTGAGATTATATTGCACTTTCTTTTTATCTTTATCATTCCACATGGATTTTGGCTTTACTTCCCTTTCACCATTAACAACGTGAAGGGTTCATAAAGTCCTTCCTCAATCGTGTTCCAAATATCTAGGTCTTAGATTCTATAATGATTCTCATACTGATTTTCCAGAAGTCATAACATTCTCCAACAAAGCTTGGAGGGCGATTGATGTTAGAACCTTCTCCCAGAAATGATCTTGAGGCGATCTTAAATACAAGATCATGTTTGAGAACAGATTACTCAAAACAAGTTTTGGTACCATTTGTAAGTTTAAGATGCCAACTAAGAGGAGAGTTAATTAGTTGTTGGAAGAATATGACTGATTTTTCTGCTATGTTATCAAAGTTTATGTGCATCATATTGTTTGTTTAGAATTTAACCAAGTACAACAAAAGTAAATGACAAGAATAAGTAGAAGAAGAATACATAGAGAATTTTTATACTGATTTGCCTTCTTGACCACCAAATGTGACATCCAGTCTCTTTGCACAAAAGATTTTTCCACTAGATAATTTGAGTTATTTTTACAATTTCTCTTCCCAATATTTTTGTACCTTAGACACTCACAACTTATCTACCCTTGAAGATTCCATTTTCAAGTGAATTCTTTTCCCCTTCTCAACACACCCTTGTGATGAAAAAGTTTACAACCAAGCTGAAGAATATAATAATGGCAGGATTTCTTTTACAAGTTTGACAATTCTATAACTTGCAATCCTTGATCTCACAATATAAATATTTAGTATACAATGCTCTTAATCTTTTGAAAGTTTAGAAAAAATGCACTTTGGAAGCAACTTCAGAAAATCTAAAAGTTTAGGAACAAAGTTGCTAACAAAATGTACAGAATTTTGTTTACTAAGTTGATAAAGTTTTTGTATGATTGTGTACAACTTGTGTATTCGTGTGTTATAAATTTGGATGTCTCAATGCCTTTAAATAGGCTTCCAATTAGCAAAGATATCCTTCCATGAAGAGGACAAACGATTGGAATGATACCTATTCACTTTGGATGAAAGCTGTTCATTTGAATTTGAAAATCTGGTTTCAACAGCCCTGTGTAATTGATTGTCATGATGTGGTAATCAATTACCTAAATGTTCTGTCCAAGGTGGTAATTGATTAATAAATTGAAATAATTAGTTACATCAGTCGTTTTTGCTTTGTAACTATTTTCTCATTCAGGTAACCTGTTACGCAGTTCCAGTAACCTGTTACCAACTACCTCAAAGTTCAGGTAACCTGTTACCTAGTTCTGGTAAGCTGTTATTCAGGCCAAGTAACTCATTACTTAGCAATTTTGACTTTGATTTTAGACATATCCAATTCTTTAAAATGAATGTGATTAGTTGAGTATTGCTACTAAATATTAAAGTGATTGTAAGGATAGAAGTACCTATATGAAGACTTAAATCTATAAACATCTTGAAGCTTGAATCTTCTATGTCTTCATGGTCTTCTTCCTTTTCATCTTTTTGTGATATTGGTGTCTCCATCAAAACCATGTCAAGGTCTGGAGCAAGATATTCTTCACAATGTCCAAGGCCTAAGCACTCGAATCATTTTCTTCTCTACTCCTTTGTTTAGTCACCATAGGTTGTTTACCTTGACTTGTAGTCACGGTTTCCTTGGCACTAAGTGTAGCATCTATTGTTGGCCCCTCCTTCTTGAATTTGTCTATCCACTTTGATGATTGATATTTAGATCTAGACCCCGAGGAATATTTTAGCTTTTTCCTCATCAATTGCTCTTCTACCTTGATAGCTTGTTGAACCAAGTCACCCAATTCAACACAGTGTTATAACTCATCAATATCTTGAACATCTTGGTTTAACCCATGGCAAAACCTAGCCATAGTGGCATATCGGTCCTCTTGAAAGTTAGACTTTTGCAAAGCTAATTCAATTTCCTTAAAATACTCATCAACACTCTTAGACCCTTGTGTGAGTCGTTGAAGTTTTTTATGAATATCTCTTTGATAGGAGTTAGGAACAAACCTCTTCCTCATGATCATCTTCATTTCATCCCATGTATCAATTGGTTCAGCACCAATCCTTATCCTCTACTTTTGAAGTTGATCCCACCAAATCAAGCCATACTCCTTGAGTTCTAAGGCTGCCGCCACCTTAACCTTCTTTTCCTCATTCTAAGAATTGCAATCAAACACTTGTTCAATTTTTAGTTCCCACTTAAAGTAACCCTCAGGGTCATTCTTTCAATAAAGGTTGGTACCTTTATTTTGATCCTTTCTAACTTATTTTCCTCGTTTCTTCTTCCCCTCCTTGCTTCCCTCCTTTGCCTTCCCCTAACTTGCCTTCACTTGATTGCCTATGTGTGCGGTAATCCAACATCCTATTATACTCCAATCTCATTTGCTCCATTTGTCTTTAAAGAGTTTGAAATTATGTTGTCATCATAGTATGTAGGGTTGTTGTCCTAGAAGAAAATGGAGAACTATCACTTTCATGACAGAATGGTTGAAATGGTTAGACATTTTCACTCAAACTCACGTGTATAACTCACTTTTTGTTGGTGGAAAATTTAGGAATTCGTGTATCACTCAACACTCTATCCTCCATGACCTTCGTAAGTAAACCAAGTTTGGATCCATGAAAATTCTGAAAGAAAATCACCCAACATTTCAAGATGGAAATGTTGTGACTTGAGTTATACCCCAAAGAAAGAAATTTGACACTTTGATACTTTTTGGACAGTTTTGACACTTTTTTTTTATTCTTTTGAACTTTTGTAAAATAATTTTTGACACTTTTGAGTTTTTTGAACTTTTGGACTTTGACACGTTTTGATTTTTGATTTTTGGACTTTGTTACTTTTTGATTTTTGGACTTTGCCACTTTGTAAAGAAGAAAGAAAACACTAGAATCACGACCAAGAAAGAAAGATAAGCATCAATCAAGAGACTAGTTCTGATGCCACTTGATGTGAACCATTTTGGGAAAGGTTCTTTGTGTTAGCTATCAGTCGACAGAACACACCTAGAAGGGGGGGGGGAGGTGGAATAGGTGTCGCGGTTATCAATTACTGCTTTTCCCACCAAAGCCCTATTCTGGAAAAAGCTCTAGTTAATCGATTAACTATATGTTGTGAACACTCACTTTTGTCCGGCCCCTACTTTTGTCTTGTGCAAGACTCAATGAAAAAATAAAACATGGTTTCATGATTTGAGTGGGAATTCATGTAAGTAAGTTGGATATGGTTCGTATGCAAATTCAGTGCCTTTTTTATTATTAGGCATAAATCATATTGATGTATAAGTCCCATGATGATAATCAAGCTAAGAAGCACTTCATGAACATCTCTCATCCAACAAAATCATTTGCGTTGAAA
>NW_017727844.1:39719-41407 GCF_001865875.1 Lupinus angustifolius
CGTGGCTCTCTGCTAGGAGAGTGTTGGAATTCTTGCAGACCACAATTTTTCGTACTCTGAATTATGACCAACCCAGCCATAGACAGCAAGGTATCAATTAAATTGACGGCACTGGACAACTAGCAAACCGCACTTGACTTCACAACAAAGGGAATTTTTAAGATCAAGCACTCAATCTGAAAAGCTGTGACAAACAAAAACACACTAATGAGCATAATTGTACAAGAGAGGTTACATATGTGTTGATTAATCAGAATAAGGATGCAAAGCAATGATGAATATATTAAAATACATAACCAGCAGTAAATGAACAGTTTTAGAATATATGGGTCAGGATGGTTCCTAACTCTTCATTAGCAACCCAAGAGGCCCACACTAATGAGCATAATGGTACAAAAGAGGTTACAGATGCATTGAGTAATCAAAATAAAGATGCAAAGCAATGATGAGCATAATAAAAGTGCATAACCAGCAGTGAATAGGCTGTTTCAGAATACAAGAGTCAGGAGTATTCCTAACTCTCAATTAACAATACAAAGAGCCTCACTGCTCAGCTATAAAAGGAGGGAATAGGGAAAAAAATATAAGAAAGATCAAGCAGATACACATCCGTCCAAATACACACATACGGGGTGGCATACCATAGTTACAGACTACACAGTGATAAAAAGCAGCAAGCATAAACATAGAAGTTTCAGAAAAGAAGATATAAGCATACACATAGCTCTATCATACATACACACATTTTTACTAAGCATCACATATAGCGCATAGAATCCGGAAACAATAACAAAACCACAATCCAGAATGCACACGCAGAGATCCAACCAAAAACATACAACATCCGTATCACTGAATAAAGCAATTCCGTAAGAATCACAGGTCATACCAGGTAATATTTTCTTATTCAGCTTCCAAACTAGTTTTCTGTCCATATACCTATTTTGTACTATCACGTTCAAACAGTTATATAGAAACACATTGGATAAAAAAAAACAACATATCATGATAATCTTAAAACAATTTTGACTAGTTTATGAATGATTGTTAGCCAAACCCTTTTGTCATAAGCCTATCTTCGAGCTACATAAGCAATAAAGAATTAAGATGACATCGCAATATATAACACGCTAGACTCTGCTAAATGCTAATCCTACGATTATCAATCCGGTGTATGTGGTCTTGTTGTTATCATTATCACTCATTATACTAAGTTACGAATCTGTATTAATCATTGACATCAATATGCGTTATATAATGGAATAGAAAACCTTTTTCAGTAACTTTGTTTCAAGAAAACCCATCAATCTTAGTCTTTTCATTTATGCAATATGTAGTGTTGATAATACTAAAATGCGAATACAAGAGCCTAAAATAAATAAATTAGAAACAACAACACATGGTTTGATATAGTGAGTTCGTTTCACAAAATGAGAGCAACATAGGCAATAAAGCAGACAGTTAAGGTTTCAACAAAAAAGGGAGGCGATTTGGTTCATTACCAAATTCTTTCGTCTCTGTCGATCCCGTGATTGAGATATTCAATTCACAACCCGATAAAATAGGTGAGGTGATGCAAGAATCATCCTCTCTGCCGGCTCGTTCGCAGCGTTGTCTCCTTCACGACAGAGACTTCCTTCGGCATTCTTCACTGCGATAATGAAAAGGTTATGAATAAGTAATAAAAG
>NW_017727844.1:41507-49108 GCF_001865875.1 Lupinus angustifolius
GTCGTCTCTAACTTCTCCGAGAGTGAGAAGAAGGTCTACGACCAACGCCATATCTAAACTATTAATTCCATATATATATATATATATATATAATTAATAAACTATTTTATCACCCAAATTCTATATATACGAATAATTAGAAACTATTACAAAATAAATTTCATGAGATTTTTATAGTGAGGTCACGGTTCGAGTCGTCTCTAACTCCCCTGAGAATGGGAACAAGGTCTACGATCAATACCGTCTCTAAAACTATTAGTCTCATAGAATCGAAACAATTACATATTTTTGAACAAAATTGAAATTTACCAATTCAATAAATTAATACTTCTAAAACCTACCAATGTTTTCTAAATCACTAACCATTAACCAAAGTAGCTAAACATTTTTTGAACTAGAACTACGTAAGCCTTGATCCCCTTAATAGGGGTACGTAGGACCAAAGTTAATATTGTCAGGCTCAATAATAAAAATAAATAATTCTAAATAAATAATAGTTAAGGGTATAAAAATCCATGTTATTAGCGAGGATACTGTTTTAATACGGGCGGACGGGGTGCTAATACCTTCCCCGATCCGTAATCGACTCCCGAGCTCAGAATCCCGGCTTAAAGACCATATTATCCTAATTGGGCATAAAGAGTGTTTTTCTACGTTTTAACCGCAAAAAACATAGTGGCGACTCCAAATCAATTGGGAGAGGTAGAAATCGAGTTCGCCTCCTCCCTAAGTCGTAGGGCCGGTCTTCCAACCGAAAATCGGATCTATGTCTTAATCGATTAACACATACAAAACAACAAGATGCAGAATGGCTTCTTGCACTACAAGTCACCGACGTTCAAGAATTGATAAAGCATATATTTTTGTACAAAATTAAACTAGATACACCAACTAACAGTATCCAAAATATCAGCCAATATCATGCAATAATAAGACTTGAAATGTAAAGAGATAAGGGATAGAAAAAGCATGCAACAGTGAATTTTATACTGGTTCATTTGCTGGTCCACTTGCAAACTACATCCAGGCCTCCCCTTTTGATATATGGATATTTTCTTCACTAATATTGAAAAAATGTATAGTTACATACAAACTTCCAATACAACACTTAGACGCTCCCTTCTTGAATCTAAGAACCCACTTTCTTGGTTTGACTCTCTCAATCGCCTAAGAAAACTTTTCTTACGATCTAGCCCCAACCAAGAACTCGTTCTAAACTCAATACCTCTAAGTCTTGGTGAAGACACACCAAATCTCTTATGTGATAAGACACCAAGAGACAAATTCCTTTAAAAACAATACACAAAAACAGAGTTTTATAAAGCACACTTTTGCTCAAAATATTACAATTAAAACTCAACTAAAGCCCATATACAAAACTCACAAGATAATATGAGTATGTATGATTTTATGAAAATTCATAAACACATAATTTCTACCCTAAAATTCTCTTAAAGAAATGCAAGAAAACATGAAGAAAATATAGGAATGTTTAACATATAAATCACATGCAATATGATGAATATTAAAGCCTAAGCATGGTACTATCTCTCACTATCTCACAATGCATTTCACTCTGCCTATATGATACAATTAAGCACGAAAGTCTGCAAATAGCAAATTCTAAAAATGAATGATGTGATATGTTACATGATCTGAGAGCATAGTTTTTATAGAAAACCTTTCTGAGTCTAGTAAATTGATTAAGTACTCATTTAATCGATTAACGGGTTGTTGGGAATAATGGTTTTCAAGTTTTCAGTTATTGTTGAAATGGTAATCACGTTAATCGATTAACACATCTCCTAATCGATTAATTAGTACATTTTCAGCTAACTTATTTAAATTGTAAACAACCTATATATTATGCTTATCAACTATACATGTTTTACCAATATATTATGCCTAAGATGCACAAGTAACATGTATGATTAATGCATGAACACATAATGATCTAGATGGAATGTCTCATGTAAATGAAATGATTACTTTTAAGGCTTGTGAGAATTGCATCTAGGTTTACCTACCCTAGACTCAATATCTAAGGCACACATCTTAGACTTCTTAAAATAACTCTATTTAAAGAACATACTCTAGATATGAAACCCTTGAGTCCACGACATGTTGATTTGTTGAATCATCTTCAAGCTTTCACTAAGTCCTTGTCTTCATCAAAACATTGGCAAATTCCAATAGTGCTCCACATCAAATCTTGTTTGATGCATAGCTTGATGATGGTTATAGAATGCATGGTTGTTAATTCCAAAGTTAAAGCGCATTCCTCCCCCTTAATGTAAGTAGGTAGCGAAAATAAAACGAAAGCTGAATTCTATTTAAAACCTGCAAACACATCAAACAACAAAGTAACCTTTCTCCCCCTTTTGACATTATCAAAAAGATAAACTAATCAATCTAGTCAAAAGTAAGAAGAGTTATGTGGTGATATCAAAATTGTAATCAATTAATTAATTTTGGGAATTTAACCAATTAACCAGTTGAAAGGAGCTTGAACAAGTGCTCTTGTTAACGACACTTAATCGATTAAATACATGGTGTTAATCGATTAAATGGACAAAAAATAGTGAATGAATAGTTTTAATGGTATAGATGGTTATAGAATAACTAGTTAAACATAGAATGGTCAAGAAATGATATAATAACGTGTAAACAACAGACTTAATCATACAAGATAGATGCATATAACCAATCCTGGTCAATAACCATTAAACACACATTCATACTATATATGACATAACTAAACATATGATATAAGCAATTGAAACAAAACCAATAATGATCAAAGTTAAATATCATGCATATCAAGTGATAAAAGTTCAGCACAAGTAGATAGAAACTATTACAAACCAAAAAAAGCAAAGAGAAAATATGTCTCAAAGAGAACAAGACAACACAATCCTAAATTAGCCATTAGAAGAAATAAACCTAAGACATCCTAAGGTCTAAAGTATTCTAACTAAGGATGAGGAGGGATTATTCTTTCATCGGGAATTGTCAGACTACTATCTCCCTTGATGAGAACTCTCAGCTTTTTGAATTCTGCACAAAACCTATCATTTTGTGCCTCAGTAGTGGTTTGAACAAAGCTCCTTAAGGACTGATAGTGGTTATCCATGTAAGCATCCTGATGTTCCTCAAATTGATCCAAGTTAGTATGATAAGAATCCTTCAGAGACTGAAAGTGTAGATCCATTCTGCTATTCAACCTCTACTCCATATCATCCAAAGAAGGTTCCTGCGGTGCGTTCCCAACTGTCTCCCCGTGATTTCCTGCATTCTACTCATCCTCCATGCCTGATCATCATCTCCAAATAAGTATAGATCCACAATGGTGTAGTCCTCTTGATATTGCCAAGTATTGTCATACTTGTAAATACCTATCTTGTGAATCAAGCTCTCACCAACAAGGCGGTCTTTATCAGTAGATTCCATTATAATAGTGTCAAACACATCAATGTGCATATAATCAATGACCCTCGAAATGAAGATACTATAGGTTAGCAGCTTGTATTGCAAAGTAGAAACACTATACATGACCTTAAGGATCTCTTCAGGCCAATTTATCATAACATTTTCCTTGAAAACAGACATGAACCTCAAATCATTCACGATGGATTGTGCATGATTTGTGTTCCTTTGAACCAGAATGTAAGCTATCAAATAATGCAAAAGCATATTCTCCACAGACAACGATCCAACTTTTGTTAACTCTCCTTGGGCATACAGATGAGGACCTCTCAAACACGACAAGTTTTGTTCCACCATCCATGTTAAGTCGGCATAACTGATATATGTTGGTTTCCTACCTTGAAATTTTGACAACCGAGTCTCCTGTAGAATGAGGGAGTAGTATGGGTCTCCATGGTCCTGCCTCATACTTGGATTCGAAGATGAAGCAATCGGAGTCCTACGTGCGCATTATGTTGTTGTCTTAATCCTTTTTGAGCAACCTCTTTCCATTGTTGATAGTAAAACCGAGAGGATTGAGAGGTTTAAGAGGATTTTGGGACGAACCTAAACTTAGGGTTTGGAATTGGGGAAATGAGTTTCTTGGAAATTTTGAGAGAGATTGGGGTTAAATGAAGTGCAATATTGGTAGAGGGTGAGGTTTAATCTTCGTTTAAGCTAATGATTGAGATTGTGTTGTTGTCTATGATATTTAGAGAGAAAAGGGGATAGAGAGGTTTTGAAAAAGTGCCAGAAACGTTGTTGTTTCTACTTTATCTGCTGTCATTAATCGATTAAATGTTGTACTTAACCGATTAATCATAGTTAAAATTCTAGATTTTTAGAAAAAATAAGCCCAGATAATCGATTAAGGTGAAATATTAATTGATTAAAGTTATTAGAAAAAAATGTTTTAGCTACTAGAACTTATTTTAATCGATTAAGACACTTGGTTAATCGATTAACTGACATCAGATTTGTAGAATCAAGTAGGTTTTGAGTTTTAAAAGCATGCCAAGATTTCTAACCTATATTTAACAATTGTAAGCAAACACTCATACATATAAAGCTTATTATACTAGATCATGAATCATATTAGGAATATGATGCATTCAACAAGTATTCATTTTGAAGCATATAAGGCATTCAACATGCGAAGCACATAATAAACTGGTAGACGATTTAATCAAGATATTTTTCATCAAGGATTCCAAGTTCTCTTCGAAGAACATAGAAAGTATCTCGTGAGAGGGGTTTGGTGAAAATATCTGCTAATTGTTTAGTAGTTTAACAAATTCAAGCACGCAATCGCCTTTTTAACATGATCACGCAAGAAGTGATGCCTAATTTCTATATGCTTGGTTCTCGAACGTAAAACAGGATTCTTGGATAGGTTTATGGTACTTGTATTATCACATTTAATAGGAACGTTTTCTAGATTAAGATCAAAGTAATTGTAACACCCTCAATTTTCTATTATTTTAATATGTGAGTGAAAAATCTTGATTTAGTTTTGTAGATTTATCTAAAAATAAATATGATTATTTTAGTTTAGTCGTAGATCTTTTAATCTCTATTTAATATGTTTATGATTTTTGTTCTATTCGAAAAACAAGTTATTTTATTGGTTATCGAACGTCAAAGTGAATACATATCATCTGATAATGAATTTCTTTGTAATTTATATTAGAAGAATTATTTTATTGTTATATTGAATAATTCATAATTTTAGAAATACCTACTTAAGAAATTTCATTTAATATATTTGGAGTATTTATCTTTTTATAATAATATAGTAAGTAATATCTCCTATATTATTTATTATAACATTATTTTTCTTGTGACTTTTGATTAAATTTGTTATGATTATCATAATGTTTATCATAATATAATTCAGAAAGATCATATCATCATCTTTATCTTTTCTATCCTTTCAATCATTTTATCCCTAACTATACACCATTACTTTATTCTATATATATAACATAATTTATAGATTATTGTTAATACATAGATATACTACTTAGTTAATGTTAGGTGAACACGTTAGTAGTATTATAATAATTATGTGTATGTATATAAATATTGAAATAATGTTCTTCCCTATTTCCTTTCATCAATTCACGTTTTCTATATATTATTATATAATCCACATATAAATTGTTTATTATATATATATATATTTTATCCCTAACTATACACCATTACTTTATTCTATATATATAACATAATTTATAGATTATTGTTAATACATAGATATACTACTTAGTTAATGTTAGGTGAACACGTTAGTAGTATTATAATAATTATGTGTATGTATATAAATATTGAAATAATGTTCTTCCCTATTTCCTTTCATCAATTCACGTTTTCTATATATTATTATATAATCCACATATAAATTGTTTATTATATATATATATATTTTATCCCTAACTATACACCATTACTTTATTCTATATATATAACATAATTTATAGATTATTGTTAATACATAGATATACTACTTAGTTAATGTTAGGTGAACACGTTAGTAGTATTATAATAATTATGTGTATGTATATAAATATTGAAATAATGTTCTTCCCTATTTCCTTTCATCAATTCACGTTTTCTATATATTATTATATAATCCACATATAAATTGTTATATATATATATATATATATATATATATATATATATAATCTCTTGGTTTCATATTTTAGTTTCTGATGGAAACCCTAATCAAATATCTTTTAGCCACAAAATCCTCTTTGCCATTTTTATAACCTACACCTTGTGGGAGAGAGAATCGAGTACTCTCTCCAACAATTCTCAATAGCAGCAAAATAGATAGGGAATAAGCATAACAAGGTAATTAAGTTCTCTTTCATTCTTTCTTTCTTTGAATTCAATGGCGTTACTTTCTCCTTCAACATGCAAAATCATTAATTTCTTAAACAGATGTCAAGTACTTGTCTTTCCTTTAAAATCCATTATGTATTTCCTTGTGTTTGAGTGTATGTATATTTTGTTTACACTATCAATTTCTATTATTTTTATCACAGGTAGACATGGTGAAGCCAATTGAAAAAGAAACAAGAACACATATATTTTACTTCTATTAGATCTTCATTATTTATTAATTTAGAGAACATAGGTTCAAAAGTGTTCTTCTTTGGGGGTTAAATTTGATGATGTGAACATTGAGTCTAGTATAACTATGAAAAAGAGGTTTTGTCAATATCTTATAAAACACAAATATATTTTATTAAAGTTATAATATTTACATATGTAAGTATCGTGTGCGTCATTCATAAATAGGAAGTTACCCGTTTGGAATTTTTCTATAATAATTGTTTAGTTTTTGATTTGATTGGTAGAAGAGCCAAGTTCCTTGTTTTCTGTAACTTAATATATACATTCCACGTAAACCCATATATTTGTTGTAATACATGTTATTATCACCGTTATTTTCTACATATTTATCATACCTTAATATTTAGTTTTTAAAGCAACATAAATTGGTTTTTATAGAAGTATAACACTGTTCTATGTCTTTTTGAGATGTGCTTAAATTTTTTGGGTTGTTTGAATTGATTGTTATTTTATTGCTTGATAAAGTGATGATAGTTTGGTCAAGTGGATGCTAGCGGTGACGCTCATGATGGTGCAACATGTTGAAGTTATGAGATAAAGCGTCTAAGGTGAGGGAGAAAACCATTGTGGTCTTAGAGCATTTCATTAAAGTTTTTCCTCTTCGATTCCCTCAAAAGTCGGAGAGTCTTATAGATTAGGAACTCTCATGGAAACTTATTTTCATGTAAAAGTCCTTAATCCTTTTTCATGACGATGTATAGAGTCTTAGATATTTGATTGTGCTGGAAATATATGTGTATGAATAATTGGTTTCAAAATATATGACTTGATCATTGCATTTAATGAGAAATATATATGTTAGTTGTTATAATGATATGAAAAATACAAGAGTTTGAAATTGAGGTCTTGCTTGTATACACTTGCGAGTATTGTGATAAATTAATAATTTTTGTGTGTTGAATGTTTGTGACAATATCGTAATTTAGAAATATCTCAATTGTAATGGTTATGTTATGGATTGTTGTATAATTGTATTAGAATGGAATATATATATA
>NW_017727844.1:49208-50272 GCF_001865875.1 Lupinus angustifolius
TAGTAAAAATGCACTGGGGCTGAGACAACTAGTTTAGGTTGTGTTTTTGGAAAGATTGAATTTGATGAGAGCCTATAGCTATTCACACACTTGAAAGTATAGTGAGAATTTGGGCTTTACTTAACGATCTTGGATACCAAGTTAGCATCTTGAGCTCGTCCATTGGACTTGGCATGATAGAAGTGCATTGGGGCTGAGACGACTAACTTAGGTGATGTTTGTTGAAATAAATAAAAAATGGAAAACCTTGATTAAAAGATTTAATGGACTAACCTCGGTTAGTGTAGATGCATTGCATTCGTGTAGTTGGAGTTGGAGAAAATGGAAAGATACGATGATAGAAATATCATTGGGATTTGGATAGGGGCGGCAATGATGGTGATTCGTCAAGAAGCCTTGATGGATTGCTTAGGTGGGATGGTCTAGTGAGGGTCCGGGTTCATTACCTGTATGACCAGGATAGTCTTACATGCAAACTAAGTGGTCTCTAAAACCCCCTTGCACATTTCATGATCGGTAGAGTGGAATCCTGAAACGGACTAGGCTTACCACGTAAGCACCTCTGATAGAGGTAATTGGAAAACAATTGATATTGTTACTTGCCGTTGTTAAGGATATCTGTACTCCCGGTTGCTTTCCCACTAGGATCTTGGCCTTTGGGTATGGTAATTTTGGTGGTAATTGGTTGGTGAGTTGCATATTGCATTGCATGAAAGATATATTAATTGTGGATATGAATATCCTCTTGAATAAGACACTAACTTCATGCATCATTTGCATATGCTTGACATTGTTTGTTTATGGTTTTGTTATAGGGTGTCTCACTTTAATGTTATTTCTCTATGTAATTCCACACTGCAGTCGCCGTAGTTGGTTCTTACTCCCTTTTCTTTGTCGTTTATTTTGTCTATACTATGTGTATGTCCAGGTTTGTTGCAGTTGCTCTATGGATATCCATTGAGGGAAATATAGACAAGAAGAATTTAGATGATATATAGTTAAGTATCTTGTTTATATTGAGATTATTGGCTCTGATTTAGGAATACCCTTGGTCTTTTGAACAA
>NW_017727844.1:50372-58806 GCF_001865875.1 Lupinus angustifolius
TTGGGTAATGATAATATTGAATATTTCTGCATCTTGAACATGTTAATGAAAATAAATTTTAATTTCACTATGATTTTCTAACAGCTTGCCTTTAATTTTATTTAAATTTTCATCATATTTTTATAATGAAGTCCTAATTTCTAAGTTGCAAAAACGAGATGTTACAATAGTGGTATCAGAGCTGGTCTTTTGCTATCTATATCTAAGTATTTTTATAATGAAGGAAAAAATGCAAGGAGAAATAGACATGTGGCATGAGGGAGTTTTTTTATTATATTGTTAATAGAGAAAACTTAAAATTCAAAGAATCTGAACTGTAATATTAAAATTCAGTGCGAAAAATGTCAAAAAACTTTGATGAGGTGAAAAGTACAATGATTCTTAGATTAATGGTAAACATTAAATTATATAGATAGATTAATATAAAGAAATAATTTGAATGTGAAAAATGATTTCAGTTTCATTTAATGTTCAATGACTATTACTTTTTAACATAACAAAACTTAGTTGTGGTAAACACTCAATTTTAGTGGGGTAATCGACATGAACCAATCACTAATTGATATTAAATTATTAGTAGCATATAAAATATATAATGTAAAAAGTAGGAAGAAAAATATGTGAGGAGGAGGTGACATGAGGCGTGAAGGAATAAATGTAAGGAGAAAGTGACATGTGCCATGAGGGAGTTTTTTTTATTATATTGTTAATAGATAGATAGAAGTGGAATCTTTATATGCTCATAATTTGAATTTGACTTTCTAAATCATTGTTAACCACAAGTGAATTATTATAAGAAGTGTGCATGATAAAGGTATAATGATAGGAAAAAAATATGTTTGTACCTTTAGATATGTATATTTGTCCATAATGCTAATAATGTACTTTTGATATCGTGCCACTTTAGTTTTAGTGAGATATTGCTAAACTAATTTTTCTTCCATCCTCTCCATAAGTAGTGGTAATTGAATTAGCTAAATTATTGATTCTATCTTTGTACATTTTTACATCATCTATATTAATTAATATTTTGAAATTAAATATTAACACTATCTAATATAACTATAACGTATATTAATATATGCGTAGGTACTGTACTTTCAGTCTTTCTTTTGTTCCATGTGCATTAGCATCTGCTATGTAGTTATATATCTAAATCCAAGTGGTGCATAAGTGTAATAAGGAATCAAGACTATATAGTTCTAATTATAAAAGTTGATTGGGTAATTGGTTTGGTATTCATCATAGAAATATTTTATGTAATTTTATGAAATAAGGATTAATAGCAAAAAGACAATACTAGTTGTAAAACGTCTTAACAATAATCGTTGATATCTAGGAAACTTATTCTAAGGCGGATTTGGTGGTATTTAGACTGGGAACCACTTTCATTTTTTATTTTGAATGTTTTTCTTCTTTTTGTTTCCTGTTTTTCATTGACGGTCAAATCTGAAAACAAACCCAAACCTCATTGGTAATTCCTGGATGACCAAAACTCCTGCAACCATTTATTTTCCTGCATGCACGATGCATATGTGAAGTGAGTCATATAACGGTATATAGATGTAAAGGAGATGAGATCATTTCTTTATAATCTATTCCATTAGAAGTTCATGCGTATGAATAGATTTTCTGTATTGACCAAACAAGGTTTTAGCACTTTTGGGTCAAGTCTTAGATTAGTATATTATAAAGCATTTTTCTTTAATTAGTCATTGCGATACAGATTGCGGTTGTTGCAATGTAATTATTGTGAGTAAAAACATATTTTTGACCTTGATGCGGTCTGGTGCGACCATAGTTGACAAAATCGAGATCCTACGTAATATCGGAAGGGGTATGTAAAAACGTAAATCGTGTGATCGTAACACGGATCATAACATCCAAACGAACATTAAAGAATATTTTAGTGTAAACAAATATGATGATGTTAACATAATATCAAGAAGTTTTTACATTCATAATTTATAATATATATAAAAATTTAATTACATATATTATAACAAAAGGACAATGTATGTTCTCAATTATATAAATGAATAAATTTAATAGTAACACATTTGTTAGGAATTTTTGAAAGTAAAATTAAAAATGATGAACCCCACTGTGTTGTGAAAGTGGGGAAGACAAAAAAAAATGAATTTTAAATTAATTTGTAATTATCAGAGTTTAACACAGTAAACGATAAATGGTTAGAATTCTAAAAAATATTTGGAAGCCCACTTTAGTAGCTTTTTTAACAGGCCAAAATATTTGACATTAACACAAATGATTAGAAATTAGAATACTTAAAAGACATTTCGAAGCCCTCTTTTGTCCCTCTTTTAATTAGCCATAGCACAAATATTAAGAATAGCACAATTAATGAAAGAATATTAAAGGGTACTACTTCTTCATCTTCTTCAATCTCCCTTTCTTCAGCCTCACCTTTTTTTTTTCCGGTGAACATTCAACCTCACCTTCTTCAATCTTAACAACTGCTTCCATACCTTATGAATCAGTAACCCTATAACAAATAGTCCTAATGATAAGAAGAAGTCACATAAAAGAATGACATTTACCACCGCAACTCAATGAGGAAAAAATATGTGAAAGGAATTGAAGTAGAAACAAAAGAATCATAACGATCTCAGGATCTTTCTGTTTTCCACGGCGATCCTAGCAACAATGGCAAAATCTTTTTTTCAGTGATATCGTGCCTCGCAATTGATGGCAAAGTCATAAAATTGTATGATCTTGTAAGATGGATCGCGATTTTAACCACTATGTGTGCGACCCAATACATTTGTATTGCAGACTGATGCGGTCCAAATGCAATCCAATACGATTACATTACAATCTGTTGTAGCCACATTGATTCGGTATCACACCGCAATTACAATGTGATGTGATTGTGACAGTCACCACAGCCTCAATATTGCAGCTACAATCACGTGATCTAAACTACAAATAAGCTTTATTTATAAGCATATATTAAAAGCAAAAATATCCATGAGAAATACCATTTTCACTTAATGAAGATGCTTTCCTCATCCTGGGAGGCATACCAGAAATTAAAGCAGCCAACACATTCCAACTGAAAAGGCAACAAACCAATCAAACCAAGCCATAAAAGAGAATGAAGAAAATTTTATGAATAAATATGTAAACCTGATAATGGTCATTACTATGTCCACCATGAATATTATCCCTTACTCCGACCTTAGAATTGGTGCATCTTGAGTAGCGAGCATCTGTCATATGTTTCAGAGGTATAATTGGGAAGCTACTTATGCTATGTTTAGATCTTCTATGATTCAATTTTAATATTGTGAGATTATTTTTGTAATAATTTTATTTTGAGTAGTTTGTGTAATGTTTTTCAAGTATACATCTATATGGCAGAAGATGGAGGACTAGATACTAGTTTTTTTAATGGGTAAGTCACGGTAGTTTTAGCTATATTATTAATGTGATGTGGGCATGTACATGGACAAGCAACACCAACAACAGCAAGGTCTATTTAAATGCATTGAATCTCACAACATAAACATACAACTCTCATACAAATTTTAAAAGCTCTTATACACATTCCAGAATTATTTTGTGCACTTTTGATAAGTAGTTCTTAAACTTTCAAAGTTGATTTTTCTGAAGTTGCTTAAAGTAAAGTATTTCAAGTTTACCAACTTATAAATAACATTATTACTAAGTATACAAAAGAGTTGATTGGATTGCAAGTTACATTACTTTCAAACTTGTAAAGGCAATTCCGCCATTGTTGAAAATTCTTCATTATTATTGCAGAATACTTTCTTTCACAAGGGTGTGATAAGAAAGGAGATTAGAATATCTTGGAAAGGTGTTTTTCCAAGGCTGAATAAGGATTAGGGAGTGTGTAAGGTACATAGAGATCTCGGGGTAAAATATTGTAATTGCAACTCATAATCTTTAGTGGAAAAATCTCTTGTGCTGCAAGAGTATTGGACATAGCCTTCGGTGGACAAGAAGGTGAACCAATATAAAAATCCTTGTGCATTCTCTTCTCCCTTATCTCTTTGATTATTTATTAGGTTAACTCTTGATTTTGTAGAAAAAGTGACCATAATTGTAAGTCAACTAATTCACCCCCTCGTAGTTGCAATCTCATCCTTACAATTGGCACCGGAGCTATGTTTGAGTAAGATATTCTGAAATCTGATCCTATATCAAAGATGACCTCAAGATCATTCCTAGGAGAATGTTCCAACATCAACCACCCTCCAAGCTTTGTTGGAGAATGCTATGACTTTTGAGAAATTAGAATGAGGATCTTCATAGAATATCAAGACTTGGACATATGGAATGCAATTGAAGAAGGACCATATGAACCATTCACTATAATAAATATCGTAAGATAAGTAAAACCCAAATCTTCATGGATTGATGAAGATAAAAAGAAGGTGCAATATGATCTCAAAGCAAAGAACATCCTCACATCAGCACTTGGCATACACGAGTTCTTTAGAGTATCAAATTACAAATCTGCCAAAGAAATGTGACATACTCTAGAGACAACACATCAAGGAAGAGAGGAGGTAAAGAGATCAAGACTCAACACTCTTTCCCAAGAATACGAAATTTTTCGTATGAAATCTAGAGAAAATTCTAGATCTTCAAAAGAGGTTTACTCATCTTATAATTCACCTTATTGCTCTTGGTAAGGTACTATCAAACAATGACTTGAAATTGAAGGTTCTAAGATCACTCACCAGAACATGGCAACCCAAGGTAACGACCATTTCTGAAACGAAAATTTTATCGAAAATGTCTTTGGCTGCTTTGTTTAGTAAATTGTAGGAACATGAATTAGAACTCAGCCAACTTGTCCAACAAGAAGATCAAGAAAAGAAAAAGAAGAATATTTATCTCCAGGAAAAAGTAGACAAATATGAATCATCAGAAGATGAATCTGAAAAGGAAGAGATGGAAGATATGAGTCTTCTTGTAAAGAAGTTCAGCAAGTTCCTTAAAAGGAACAAGAGTGGCAAAAATGGACAAATGAGGAAATTCACCAAGAATAATGACTCCTCCACTTCAAACCAAAATTTCACATGCTTCGTATGTGGCAAGTCTGGACATATGAAGATGGACTGTACAAACTTGAAAAAGAACTCCTTCAAAGGGAAGGACGAAACGAGGATTGCACGGAGAGCCTATATTGCTTGGAAAGAAAATAATACCAGTTCCATTTCTGAACAAGAAAATGAAGAACAAGCACATCTTTCCTTGATGTCATCTCATCGTTCTGATGATGAAGAGGTAAATAATACTCAACTATATTCTTCTGAATAACAAACTACATTTAATGACTTGCATGATGAATATGTTAAACTCACAAAAATGTTTCTAAAACAAAAAACTGAGTTAGATGCATTTAGAAACAAACTCTCATCATCTTCATGTCAAAAATGCACTATTATTGAAAATAAAGTTTCAAATTTAAGTCTTGAACTTAATAAGATGAACAAGAGTAGTAAAAGTTTAGAAACGATCATTAATGATCAAAGACACTCAACAGATCGAAGAAGTCTTGGCTATTCAAAAAGCTATGTTTCTAAGAAACAAAGTGTCTCAACTAAGATAAACTTTGAAAAACAAGGTATCCATGCATTTAAAAGTAGTATAAATAAATCTAGGATACATGAACTTCAACCCACATGCACATATTGCAAAATCCATGGACATACACCGAATACTTGTAAAATTAGAAAATATGGTGTACCCCTAGGTCTTTTTAGATGGGTTGAGAAAGGTACTAACTATGTAGGACCCAAAGAATATTGGGTACCTAATAAAACTTAAACTGTTTTGTAGGAAAATTTGAGAGCCGTCTGCAACTTATGGTACTTGGATAGCGGCTCCTCAAAACACATGACGGGCGATAGAAACAAATTCTCTGTCCTCACTCCATGGGACAAAGGCTATGTCACATATGGTAATAACAACAAGGGAAAAATAGTTGGAGTTGGTAGAATGGGCAAGCCACCCTCAACAACCATAGAAGGTGTATTATATGTTGAAGGGCTAAAGCACAATCTTCTAAGCATAAGTCAATTATGCAACAAAGGCTTCCATGTGGCATTCTACCCAGATAAGTGCATCCTTGAAAGTAAGAATTCTCAAAACTCTAAAGTCATTGGTAAGAGGATAAATAATATATATATATGATTGGCATAGCCTCTTCCTAACCAATAACATGTTTAGTTGCAAATGATAATCATGATGCATGGCTTTGGCATAAGAGAATTGCTAATATTCATATGGACCATTTGAATAAACTTATAAAGAAAGATTTAGTTGTTGGTATACTCAAAATGAAGTTTGTTAAAGACAAACTATATAGTGCTTATCAAATGGGTAAACAAACAAAGACTTCTTTTAAACCTAAGCACATGGTTTCTTCCGATAGACCACTGCAATTACTACACATGGACTTATTTGGCCCCTCAAGGACAAAAAGTTATGGTATTAACTACTATGTTCTTGTTATAGTAGACGACTTTTCAAGATATAGTTGGACTCTATTCTTATTTCATAAGAATGAGGCACTAAAAGCCTTTAGGATTTATGCTAAAAGAGTTCAAAATGAAAAATCACTAAAAATCGCTACTATAAGAAGTGATCATGGGGGAGAATTTCAATAAAACATGTATACATATTTCACATAACATATGAGAAGTTTGCCTTGTGAAACATATGCATAAATGCTCTAGTTAATCGATTAACAGGTAAGCTTAATCGATTAACGTAACTGACTTTATGTTGAATGTGTGTTTTCTGTTTCAACTGATTTGGATGTCATTCTGTAAGTCCGTGAATCGATTAAAGGGTAGTCTTAATCGATTAACGTGTCTGTTTTATGTTATAACTGAAATCTGTTTTAACTGTTATAACTGCTTAACTATTTAACTGTTTTTGCAACGTCTTTAACTACTTATTCACTGTGCTATAAATATGAGGCTTCACTGAGAGCTCATAAGCATTCATTCTATCTGTTTAGGACTGTATTAGAGAGCACTTGCATTCGTATTTTCACTGTTATTTTGCATGAGAGTTGCATGTGTGAGAAGAGAGATTATGCTGTTTTTCTGTAACATGCTTTATATTTCTGCATAATTTGATATTCATTTGATATTGCTCACATGATCATGCATTAGATTCTGATTGAAAGAAACTTGTTATATACTATATTCTGATTAAATCACTTTTATATTGATGGCTTAATTGATTAGGATAAGGGTTAATTGTTAGTCTTTACATTGTAATATTTTAGGCTTTATGTGCTTAGAATACCTTGATTTTAACGTGTGTTGTGTAGTATGGATTTGTCTCTTGTTGTGAAATCACCATAGAGATTGAGGTTCTTCACCAAGGCAGGGAGGTCTTGATTTGAGGATAAGATTCTTGGCTGGGGCATGTTCGCGAGAAAGGTTTTCTCAAGAGGCGAAAGGGTAGAAGTCAAACCAGGTTTTAGAGATCCTAGATTTCAAGAAGGGAGCATCCCTTGTGCTTGTAAATAGAATTGGTAACTGTATCTTAATTCAATATTGTGAAGAAAGAAAATCTCCCTAATCCAGAAGGGGAGGCCTGGATGTAGTTTGCAGTGGACCGCAAACGAACCAGGATAAAAATCCTTTTGCACTGTTCTTTCTTTCTTTATCTTGTTTCTGTTTCTTGCATTGATACACTGAATATATACTTGATAATTCGGATATCTGTTTAATGCTGTATAGTTAACACTTGTGTGCAATAATATCTGAAATATATATGTTTAAAGTGTATCTTATCTGTTGTGCAAATTGCTTGTTTAATCAATCTGTTCTGTAACTATGTTAATTGATTAAACCCTTCCATTAATCGATTAACTGGACAGTTTTCCAGTTGTTGGGTTGTTGTTAAAAAGCGTTAATTTTTAACCGCCACACCTATTCAACCCCCCTTCTAGGTGTTCCTAGACCACTAATACCTAACAAGTGGTATCAGAGCCAGTACGACGTGCTAGCTCAACCGCATCCTCGTGATCCTAAGGGAATTAAAATGGGTTCCACCAACCCCTTTGGCGGTGATGGCGCATCCATTAACCGCGCTCCCGTATTTAGTGGCGAAGGTTACGCCTACTTGAAAGTCCGGATGAAAATCTTTATCGAGGCTATTGATTCGGATATTTAGGAATCTGTGATCAATGGTCCTTTCGTCCCACTTCACTTAGTGGATGGCGAACCGAAAGAAAAACCTAAGAGTCTATAGACCGATGAGGAACGCAAGAAGGTTCAAGTCAACCTTCGCGCCAAGAACATCATAACCTCGGCCCTATTCTATGATGAGTTCTTTCGGATCTCTCAATGTCAAAGTGCCAAGGAAATGTGGAACACTTTACAAGTGACTCACGAAGGCACTAGCAAGGTCAAGCGCG
>NW_017727844.1:58906-96608 GCF_001865875.1 Lupinus angustifolius
CAGAGGAGAACGCACTAATGAAGTCTTATGTTGCCTTGATAGGAGATGGCAACCTAAAGTGACTACAATCATTGAATCCAAGGATCTAGACTCCATGCCTTTGGCAACTCTCTTTGGAAAGCTTCAGGAGCATGAAATGGAGCTTGGTCGGCTGACAATGAATGAGGAGTACGATCACAAGGAAGGGAATATCTCTCAAAGCTTCAACATCACAACCCAATGAAGAGATAAATGATGATGACTCCGATTCAGACATTGACGATGAAATGCTAAATCTCCTCGTACGAAAATTTGGAAACTTCTTGAAAAAGAAAGGAGGATTTAGACGATTCCAGAAGAAAGAAGCGCGTGAATCAACCAGAAAAGGCAAGACAAAGGAGCACTTCCTACCTAAAAATGAAGTATCAGTGCCCCTCCTACCTAAAAATGATTGTCGCGACCCGATTTTCGGTTGGAAGACCGGCTCTACGACTTAGGGAGAGGCGAACTCAGATTCTACCTCTTCCGATTGATTTGGAGTCGCCACTACGTTTTTTGCGGTTGAAACGTAGAAAACTCTTTTTATGCCCAAATTGGATAATATGGTCTTTAGACAGAGATTCTGGGCTCGGGAGTCGATTACGAATCGGGGAAGGTATCAGCACCCCGTCCGCCCGTATTAAAACGGTACCCTCGCTAATAACATGGACTTTTATACCCTTAAAAATTATCCATTTAAAATTATTTATTTTATTATCGAGCCTGACAATATTGACTTTGGTCCTACGTACCCCTATGAAGGAGATCAAGGCTTACGTAGTTCTAGTTCGAAAATTATTTAGCTACTTTGGTTGATTGTTAGTGATTTAGAAAATACCGATAGGTTTAAAAATGTTAATTTATTGAATTGGTTAATATATAATTGTTTTGGTTCAATGAGACTAATAGTTCAGGAACGATGTTGGTCATAGACCTTCTCCTCATTTCCGGGGAGTTAGAGACGACTCGAACCATAACCTCACTATAAAAATCCCATAAAATTTATTTGGTAAAATAGTTTCTAATTATTCGCATTTAGAATTTGGATGATAAAATAGTTTATTAATTATATATATAGAACTAATAGTTTAGAGACGGTGTTGGTTGTAGACCTTCTTCTCATTTTCGGAGAAGTTAGAGACAACTCGAACCATAACCTTACTATAAAAATTCCATAATTAATTTGACAGTGCATTATCTTTATAATTATATATTAAAATAGGTTTGAGAACTACTTAAATCTAAGGTGGTTGTGAGATACATGTTTTATTAGGCTTAAATCTTTTATCAAATATCAGTGTAATTTAGATTAAAGAACACAAACATTACCTGATAATCATAAGATATAACACATATCAATTACTTTCATTTTTACTAAAATTGCCTAAAACTAATGGTGCTGGAACAAATAAAACAACTAAAACAAAAAAATAAAAATAAGGAATGAATTAAATAAAGGAACTAATGAAGGAAGGAATTAAGTAATGAAAAAGGGGGTTCCCTTTGTGGTTTCACGCAGAAACCCAAATTGGAAGGGAATTGAAATCCCTAATACCCAATTCCCTCTCCTCTCTCAACGACGGCAGCGGCGAAGGATGGTGCGACGGTGGCAGCGACAAGGAGCGGAGTATTTCCCTACCACACGGTTATTAAGTCGTGTCCCCTCTCTTCCCTTCTTTGGTTCCGTCTCCTGCGGTGGCGACTGTGATTCGTCGGTAATGTCACTACAAGGCGGTGGTTCGCGGTGGTTCGGGCTTCTCTTCTCCTCCACTCTAATGGGTTGCGGTTCAGGTGATGATGGTTCTTGGACGAGGAGGTTATCCGCGGTTGGGATCCCTACATCCTCTTTAGCTCCGATGAAGGTGAACTCATCTCCTTCTTCACTTTTCGTTTCTTATTCGATTGGCTTCGGTACTGTTGGTTTGCTGTTTGGGTTTTTTCGGTAGGGGAATCGAGGGAGAATGAAGACGGTATGGTTAAGTGGTTCGCGGTGGCTTAAGGTGGTTCTGTTTTCGCCCCCGGTGACTTGTGGTGGTTCCGAATCAGTAATCACTTATTTATTTATTTATTTTCTTTTGTCAATTCGATGCCCTCTATTGATTCTTACTTTAGCTATTTTTCAGGAACTCATACTACTTTAATTGATTTTAACAGAATGATACTTCAGAGTCGTTCATGGCTGGGCCGAAACCGAAAAAAGTGCTGAGGATATACGCTGCATCGACTAAACCGAAATGTAATCTGGATTTGGTATGGTCATCTGTTGGTATTTGGTTGATGCCGGATTCATACCGTGATTATTATATTGTTCTATTTGCACTCTTTATGCTCTAGCTATTGAATACAAACCAAGCCCTTAATTTTATGATATAAACATTTGAAGGTGTAACATATATCCCTCTTGATACATATTGATTGGAATGCATTTCTATTTGTAAGCATTTGAGAAAGAAAAAAAAAGAAAAGAAAGGAGAAATGAGTGACTTACCTGAGTTATGCTTCTTCCTTCCTATTCCTCCGGATCTCTATGATGTATGGTGTCCAATGTTTTGTTACGATCTCTTTTCTACCTGTTTCTGGATACCTTTTTGCAATATCGCTTAGTTGGTTCCTCTTGTGGTTATGTATGTGTATGTATGCTATGTTATGTTATAAGAATATGAGCTTCGAATGCTTCTTCCTTTCTCCTGATTATTCCCTCTAATTTTCTGATTGTTCTCTTTTTATCACTGTTGCAATGCTTTTCTCTCTTTTTTTGTATTCTTTCTCTTTTGCTTTCTTTCTGCTGAATGTATGTGTGTAGCAATGGTGTCCCTGGTGATGAATGGAACTGCTATTTATAGCCGAGTATGAGTCAGTGCAGAAACCTTTCAAATTACCAACTGAAAAGCTTACATATCCCATGACTTTTGCTTTCTGATTTTAATATTAAAACTGCCTATGAATGCTGCCCATGATTGCTGATTCGTAACTGCTCATGGCATTCTGGTGACTGCTTCAGAGTTGCCTAAATGACGGATTAAATGCACACGTAACTGATGACAGGTTCCTGGGTCTGCTGAGTTGGTTTCTGGCAGCTTACCATTGTTTCAATTGCTCAATAACTGCCTTATTTATGGCTGTTTGTAACTGAATATTCCATTCTTTGATGTCTCTGCTACTTACCATGTGTTTCTGCTGCCAATGACACTTTAATTGTGACTCTTTCAATTTCTTCCTGATTGTTCTCTTCATTCATTGATTTAGCATTTCTTATTCTTTGTACGTTTTACTAGTCATTTTATTAATGAATAAGGTCCCATAACGTATGCAAATTCTGGAGCAGTGAGTTTATTCAGGTGATCCTCAACATTGTTGTATCAGCATAAAGATGACAAAGTTATAAGTGCTTGCTGTAGGTATGCACTTACGACCCTTAACCGTATTTGGGAATTATTGGATAGCTGGATCAGATTGTGTATTTGTTTCATCCTCAACATAATTTAATTGCTTTGAGCATGTTAGTGTTGTTCTATTGTTTTGTGCATATGCTTTTCTTCCCCCCCCCCTTTTTTTGCAGTTGGAAGTTGGCCATAGAAGATAACTTGTACGTCCAGTATTGATCAATTGTTCGTGATTCGCTTAGGGTTGCGAGGCTGAAGTGACTCCCCTTCGTTAGATCTGGATGCGGTCTCCTTCAACCTTAAGTTTGCATTTGTAGCCTTATGGGAGGAAAAGAACAAAATGATGTAATATTCATGCGTTGAACCTTTTTAAGTTTCTTATTATTATTTATTCTTGCTCATAGAGAAATATTTAGAAAATGTAACCCAGTACGGGATGGGAACTCTTGTCCATGTTTTAGCATTTTAATGTGGCCTCTTTTTTGATATAAACGATATTATTGCCATCCTCTTTTTTAGCTGCGAGAATCAGGTGCTGGAATTGTTTAATAGCCATAGCAATATGCGTCAATGCACTATATCGAAGTGGCTTAGGTTCCTTGTGTTGTGAGACTTATGAATGTACTAATCATCCTAGAGTGGATAACCACTGTGAGGGTACTCGTTGTATGTAAATTACTTTAGAAGACATAATTGATTTTTTTTAGCATTACCCGCGTATGACTCATATCAATAATATTAATCTGCAACTTGATTATCCCAATGCTCTGGTGGATATAGAAATGGTGTTATATTTTTTATGCTAAAAATAAAAAGTAAATGTAGGACAAATTTGGGTGTTCACAATGATTGATTCATAAAAGAGCACTCCCCGAGAACTCAAGCCAAAGAAAGCCTACATTGTCTGGGATGAACCCCAGGAAGAAACAATATCAAGCACCTCAGATGAAGAGGAGACCGCAAAACTGTGCTTAATGACGACAACAAATGAGGCTTGCGGATCAGACAGCAAAGATACTTCAGATGAGGTATACTCTGACACATCATCCTCTTCTTCTAATTCTCCATCATATGAAGTACTATATAATGCTTATGTTGAAATGCATGAAGAACTTGAGAAGTTGACAAGAGTAAGCAATGATAGAAAATGAATCATATTGCTAAATGAACAAAAACTAAATCAATTACAAAAAGAATTAGACGAATTAAAATTGGAAAATGAAACCCTAGATCTGATTTTTTCTTGTACTTCATGCGACTGCTCGAAAACTAATTTATATCAAAATACTACTTGTGAGTCTTGCGAAGACTTGAAAAATGAAAACCTTACATTAACTGAAAAACTCGCAAAACTCACAAATAGTAAACAACAATTAGATACTCTGCTTAGCAAAACTAGGAATGTTGGTAATCGTACTGGGTTAGGTTATGTTCCCCCATCCCATAAGAAGAGACCATATAGGAGACCTCTAACACGTCAGTACAAAAATAAAAATAATAATAGAGTCCCTACTTTGTGGCACATATGGCCATACATCTCATGCATGCTATATCAGGAGATATGGGATACGCAATGGTGTTTATACTTGGGTAAGAAAGGGAAACAACTCCCTCACTACTAACACAAAAGGACCCAATATAATTTGGGTACCTGAAACTAGCAAATAATCTTTTTGCAGGTATGTCTTCGAGCACATGGACAAAACTGGTATCTTGACAGCAACTGCTCGAGACATATGACTGGGGACAAGTCAAAATTCCTAGACTTGTCATTGAAAGAAAAAGGATTCGTCACCTATGGAGACAACAACAAAGGAAGAATCTTGGGCACCGGAAAGATTGGCAACTCAACCCACACTCTAATTGAAAACGTTCTATACGTAGAAGGTTTGGAACATAACTTGTTAAGCATAAGCCAACTATGCAACAAAGGTAATATCGTGTCGTTTGATTCTAACTGTTGTATCATTCGTGATGTAATATCTAATAATGTTAAGTTTGTCGGATATCGAGTAAATAATATTTATATGGTCAATCTGGAAGATGTCACTTCTCTATTTTCAAAATGTCGTATTTCAAAAGAAGACGACATCTGGCTTTGGCATAGACGCGTCGCTCATATACATATAAAGCACTTAGAAAAACTATCAAAAAATAATTTAGTAATTGGTCTTCCATAACTCGATTTTGAAACACAAGATTCCTGTGACATGTGTCAAAAATGTAAACAAATCAGGAACTCTTTTAAGAAAAAGAATGTGATATCCACTACCAGACCATTGGAGCTTCTCCACATGGACTTATTTGGACCATCACAAATAATGAGTTTTGGTGGGAGCTATTACGCTTTAGTTATTGTCGATGATTTCTCTAGATGCACTTGGACTTTATTTTTAGCATCAAAGATCGATGCCTACAAATCTTTTAAATGTCTAGCCAAGCAAATTCAAAACCAGTCTAACCTAAAGATTATTTACATTCGATCCGACCATGGTGGTGAATTCGGAAATAATAAATTTAATAAATTTTGTAGTAAGTATGATATTATGCATCAGTTCTCAGCCCCTCGAACCCTTCAACAAAATGAAGTTGTTGAGAGGAAAAATAGAGTTCTAGAGGAACTCGCCAGGACTATGCTAAATGAGAGCAAGGTCCCAAAATATTTCTGGGCTGATGCAATTCACACATCATGTTATGTAATGAACAAAATACTACTTTGACCTACTTCTTCGAAAACACCGTATGAAATTTTTAAAGGTCGAAAACCAAATATTGCTCATCTTCACGCTTTCGGGTGCAAATGCTTCATTTTAAATAATGGAAAAAGAGCTTTGGGAAAATTTGACTCGAAAGCTGATGATGGCATATTCTTTGGATATTCATTACATAGCAAGGCATTCAGTGTATTTAACAAGTATACCATGCAAGTAGAAGAATCTATTCATGTACATTTTGACGAATCTTCTCCAAAAGAGAAGAGAAAGGTCTTTTCTGATGATATTTCAGGAACAATTGATGAGGTACCTAACCAGGACATGGATGGAATCCAACAAGAAGTGGAGCAAACAACAACAGAGCAACATCAGGATATGCCTATCGAGTGGAAAACAAAGAAGGCTAGGTGCTAGGTGATATATCTACGGGAGTGGTAACCCGTAGCTCTTTATGAAACTTCTGTAATTTTTTTGCATTTGTATCTCAAATAGAGCCTAAGACCATTGATGAAGCCATTGAGGATGTTCACTGGGGTATAGCTATGCAAGAAGAGCTAAACCAGTTCGAGCGAAATAATGTGTGGGACTTGGTCCCCAAACCAAAATATCATCCAATAATTGGCACCGGATGGGTCTTTCGTAATAAGCTAGATGAATCTGGCTTAATAATTAGAAATAAGACTCGCTTAGTGGACAAGGGCTACAACTAGGAGGAAGGCATCGATTATGATGAGACCTACGCTGTGTAGCCAGACTTGAAGCCATTAGGATGCTCTTATCTTTTGCATCAATCATTAACTTTAAACTATTTCAAATGGATGTTAAAAGTGCCTTTTTAAATGGATACATTCAAGAGGAGGTGTATGTTGACCAACCACCGGGGTTTGAGAACTTCAAATACCCGAACCACGTACATAAACTCAAGAAGGCCCTCTATGGCCTAAAACAGGCTCCCAGAGCCTGGTACGACAGATTGAGTTCGTTCCTACTTGAAAAAGGGTTCGAAAGAGGTTTGGTCGACACCACTCCCTTCATCCGTAGATCAAATAATCATGTTTTACTCGTGCAAATATATGTTCATGATATTATCTTCGGATCTACTAATGACATCCTTTGTAAGGAGTTTTTTGAGTTGATGCAGGGGGAGTTTGAGATGTCGATGATGGGAGAGCTGACCTTCTTTCTTGGACTTCAAATAAAACAAATTGAAAGCGACATCTTCATCCATCAGTCGAAGTATTGCAAAGAACTATTGAAGAAGTTTGACATGGAGCAACGTAAGGATGCATCTACACCTATGGCATCTGCATGTTATCTGGCCAAAGATGAAAAAGGAAAAGCGATTGAGGTAACCAAATATCGTGGGATAATTGGCTCTTTATTATACTTAACTGCTAGCTGCCCCGATATCATGTTCAGTGTTTGTATGTGTGCTAGGTTTCAAGCTTTGCCAAAAGAATCACATTTTATTGCTTTAAATATGAGATTATGGTATCCTAGGATGCCTCATTAAATATGGGATTATGGTATCCTAGGGATGCCTCATTATCCTTGGTAGGTTACTCCAATTTTGACTTCGCTGGGTGTAAGTTGGATCGTAAAAGCACTAGTGGGACTTGTCACCTATTAGGCAGCTCCCTGGTTGCATGGCACAACAAAAAGTTAGCTTGCGTTGCTTTGTCCACCGCTGAAGCGGAATACATTGCCGCTAGCATGTGTTGCGCTCAAATCCTTTGGATGAAGCAGCAACTTAAGGACTTTGGGCTCATATTAGAAAAGATCCCTATCAAGTGTGATAACACGAGTGCTATTAACCTATCCAAGAATCCCGTTGTGCATTCTAGAACAAAGCATATTGAGATAAGACATCATTTCTTGCGTGATCATGTTCAAAAAGGGGATTGCATATTAGAATTTGTTGAAACCTCTAAACAATTAGCAGATATTTTCACCAAGCCCCTCTCACGAGATACTTTTTATGTTCTTCGAAGAGAACTAGGAATTCTTGATGAAAAATATCTTGATTAATACTTCTCTTGTGATTGTCTTGCATGATCTCTTTGAATGTGTCAAACATTATGATTAAAATGCTTATGACCTTCTGTATAAATCATGATTATATGTCTAAAAACATTTGAATTACTTGTGATTGCTTAAAAACCCTTCACCCAATAAAGTTTGATACCCCTTGCATGCTTAAAAATAGTAAAAACGCTATATCTGACATAGTTAATCGATTAAGACAATGCATTAATCGATTACCTGAATAATTTTTTGTAAAAACCTGTGACTTTTCTAACAGTTAATCGATTAAGTCAAACCGATAATCGATTAACGGGTGCTCTATATCAGAAACAGTGGCATTTTTTTTAAAAACCTCATTCATGTCCTTTCTCTCAAATCTCAGAGGAGCACGTCCAACACTATCCTAAGCTTCATCCTAGCCCCAAATCCATTCCTCCCACTACATTCCAACTCCATTATCCATCTTCCTCATCTTCTATTTTCAAGAAACCCTCTTTCCCCAAACTGAAAACCCTAACCTAGGTTTCCCTCAATCCCTCTTGTAAACCTTCATCACGGTTCAGTTCTAATTACAATGGACAAAGGACGTGGAAAAAGAATCAAAACTACCGCGTGCTCCAAAAGTCGCACCCTCTCAACTAGCAAGGGAGGTCCGTGGGGACCCATATTATTCACTGATTTTACAAGAAACAAGGCTGCAGAAATTTCAAGGAAGGAAACCTACATACATTCAGTTTGCTAATGTGGATTGACTTGTGGAACAAAACTTCGAGTTTCCGATTGGTTTGCAAGCCTATCTTAGCCTATGTTTTGATGAAGACAAGGTTCTAACAAAGCTTGAAGATGGCTCAACAATCAACATGCCTTATACTCATTTGGTCATATCTAGAATAGGAAGTAAATTGAGTCTATAGCCTAATTAGTCTGGGATGTGTGCCATAGTAAGTGAGTATAGGTTAGGTGAACCTAGATGCTAGTCTCTTAAGCCATCATAATTGAACTACCATATTCATGAGATACATCATCTAATTAATCGTATGTTCATGCATATATTATACATGTTATTTGTGCATATTAGGCATAATATAAATGGTAAAACATGTATACATATTTCACATAACATATGAGAAGTTTGCCTTGTGAAACATATGCATAAATGCTCTAGTTAATCGATTAGCAGGTAAGCTTAATCGATTAACGTAACTGACTTTCTATTGAATGTGTGCTTTCTGTTTTAACTGATTTGGATGTCATTATGTAAGTCCGTTAATCGATTAAAGGGTAGTCTTAATCGATTAACGTGTCTGTTTTATGTTATAACTGAGATCTGTTTTAGCTGTTATAACTGCTTAACTGTTTAACTGTTTTTGCAATGTCTTTAACTACTTATTCACTATGCTATAAATATGAGGCTTCACTGAGAGCTCATAAGCATTCATTCTATCTGTTGAGGGCTGTATTAGAAAGCATTTTCATTTGCATTTTCACTGTTTGTTTTGCATGAGAGTTGCATGTGTGATAAGAGAGATTATGCTGTTTTTCTGTAACATGCTTTATGTTTCTGCATAATTTGATATTCATTTGATATTGCTCACATGATCATGCATTAGATTCTTATTGAAAGAAACTTGTTGTATACTGTATTCTGATTAATTCACTTTTATATTGATGGCTTAATTGATTAGGATAAGGGTTAATTGTTAGTCTTTACATTGTAACATTTTAGGCTTTATGTGCTCAGAATACCTTGATTTTAACGTGTGTTGTGTAGTCTGGATTTGTCTCTTGTTGTGAAATCACCACTGATATTGAGGTTCTTCACCAAGGTAGGGAGGTCTTTATTTGAGGATAAGATTCTTGGCTGAGGCTTGTTTGCAAGAAAGGTTTTCTCAAGAGGCGAAAGGGTAGAAGTCAAACCAGGTTTTAGAGATCCTAGATTTCAAGAAGAGAGCATCCCTTGTGCTTGTAAATTGAATTGGTAACTGTATCTAATTCAATATTAAGAAGAAAGAAAATATCCCTGATCTAGAAGGGGAGGTCTGGATGTAGTTTGTAGTGGACCGCAAACGAACCAGGATAAAAATACTTTTGCACTGTTCTTTCTTTCTTTATCTTGTTTTCTGTTTCTTGTATTGATATGCTGAATATATACTTGATAATTTGGATATATGTTTAATGTTGTATTGTTAACACTTGTATGCAATATAATCTGAAATATATATGTTTAAAGTGTATCTTATCTGTTGTGCAAATTGCTTGTTTAATCAATCTGTTCTATAACTGTGTTAATCGATTAAACCCTTCCGTTAATCGATTAACTTGACAGTTTTTCTAGGTTGTTGGGTTGTTGTTAAATAGCGGTAATTTTTAACCGCCACAGCTATTCAACCCCCCTTCTAGGTGTTCCTAGACCACTGATACCTAACAAAAGACAGACATGTAGTGCTTGTCAAATGGGTAAACAAACAAAAACTTCTTTTAAACCTAAGAATGGAGAATTCATGGAGATCATCCTATTGACAACATTATTAGTGATATATGTAAGGGTGTCACTACCCGTTTAATGCTAGAAAATGCTTGTCTAAACATGGCCTTCATTTCTTAAATAGAACCCTCCAAGATTTATGATGCAATCAAGGATGAACACTAGATTCTTGCAATGCAAGAAGAGTTAAACCAGTTTGAGAGAAATGAAGTTTGGGAACTTGTTCCTAGACCTAAAAATAGGCATGTCATAGGAACCCGTTGGGTATTTCGAGATAAATATGATGAAAATGGTATTATTGTTAAAAATAAGGCTAGACTAGTAGCCCAAGGATAAAATCAGGAATATGGTATAGACTTTGATGAAACCTTCGCTCAGGTTACTATACTTGAAGCTATTAGGCTATTACTTGCATATGCATGTTCTTTAAATTTTCAGCTATATCAAATGGACGTAAAGAGTGCTTTTCTAAATGGATATATTCAAAAAGAACTGTTTGTAGAACAACCTCCTAGTTTTGAAGATTATAAACATCCTTCTCATGTTTATAAATTAAAGAAAGCTCTCTATGGCTTGAAGCAAGCTCCACGAGCATGGTATGATCGTCTAACCAATTTTTTTACTTGAAAAATGATTCACCAAAGGGAAGGTCGACACTACACTATTTATAAAGAAAATAAATCATCATACTCTTCTTGTCCAAATTTATGTAGATGATATTATTTTTGGTTCTACTAATGAAGTTTTGTGTAGTGATTTTGGCAAAATGATGCAATGAGAGTTTAAAATGTCCATGATGGGGAAGTTGAATTACTTCCTTGGATTACAAATCAAACAACTTGATAATAACATTTTTGTAAGTTAATCCAAGTATTGTAGAGATTTGCTGAAAAGATTCGATATGGATGATTGCAAGCCAATAACTACTCCTACGGGATCTAGTACGTACGTCAATACAGACGAAGCTAGAAAATACATTGAAATATCAAAGTATCAAGGTATGATTGGATCTCTTTTATATTTAGCTACCAGTAGACCTGATATCATGTTTAGTGTATGTCTGTGTGCTTGCTATCAATCTAAACCAAAAGAATCACACTTAGTTATTGTTAAGAGAATTATGAAATATCTTAAAGGCACAATTGACGTTGGGCTGTGGTATCCAAAAGGAAGTACATGTGATTGGTTGGTTATTTGGATTCAGATTTTGCTGGATACAAAACTGAGAGGAAAAGTACAAGTGGTACTTGTCATATTTTAGGAAATTCTTTAGTCTCTTGGTCTTGCAAGAAACAAGCACGTGTTGTCCTAAGTATTGCTGAAGCTGAATATGTAGCAACAGGTAGTTGTTGTGCCCAAGTGTTGTAGCTTAAACAACAATAGATAGTTTATCAATAATGACAGCCAATTGAAATTTCTCATCTAGAGGCATACCCTCAGATATAATTTTACGAGCAATTCTCTATATCTCATGGGGCTGAGAATCTTTTGATTTATCATCAATCATCTGATACTTGAAGTACCTGCTAACATCATACTTTTTAGTCTCAGCTTCCTCAATATCATATTTTTTCTCAAGTGCATACCAAAATAATTTTGCAGACTTATATGGGCTGCAGTAATCATAGAGGTAATCAGACAACTCATTAAGAATGAAATTCTTACATAGGTAATCATTTTCATTCCAAAGAGCTATATTAAGTCAGTTTATCATTCTCCTCTTTTTTAGCTTTCTCCGACACTACTAGGACATCAGTTTTCAAAACATGAACAAATTTTCTCATAATGAGCAAAAATATATTCCATCTTATGTTTTCATCATTTGAAATTAGTCTCACCAAACTGAAATGGTTTGTTAAGGTCTGTCGCCAAAAATATTTGGCCCAGTAATATTCTCTACGAATACCATTGCAATAGGAAACGTCTTAAAATTGTTGTTACCATAGCTCGCATCAATTCTAAATTCAATGAAAGATTACTTATTTGTTGAGTGATGATCAAGTCGCTCTTTTTAAAAGATATCATGACACTACCCAAAATGTGCAAGCAGTCTATCAACCACGTTGTCCCTAGGATAAAACAACTCAGTTCTCTGTTATCGAATTCTTACTACACTGTAAGAACCAATCTCGAATACATCCACCATAATCTGGCTACCATTGCCAATTCTTGAAATTTCCATAGTATGGCTACCCGTGCCAATTCTATTTTCTCACAATCTGACTACCAGTGCCAGTTCTCGAAATTCACACAATTTGGATGTATGTGCCAATTCTAGTACCACGAAAATAAAGAGGGAAAAGTATGCCGAAAATGCATCGGCAAAGATTATGAGGGAGAAAGAAGAATTTGAGGAATAGAGAACTCAACTTGGGACAAGAAAATATGAGAGGAGGAGACATCTATTTATAACATTTTTTCCAAGTTCCTCCACCATCCAATGTGAGATTTGTGAGCTATTTTTGAAAATTCTTCCAATGTGGGACTTGTGAACTTTTTTATTTCACACCCATAATTCCCCACTAATGGCCTCTAGAAAAGCAAGTTCCAATAAATAGTTGAAGCGTCTAGGCTGACTTAGGCATCAGGCAACCTTTTGATTTTCTCCCATTTTTTGTATAATTGTAATTTCCCTTTTGAATAAGTGGTTCTAGACCCAACTAGGCTAAAATCTACATTTTTATTATGATATATGTGATATGTTGGATGTTATCCTTCCATTCATATTGTCCTGGTAGGGTTAATCCAAAAGTCTTTGGAAACAAATCACTTCAAAATTGCACCACATTCAAATGAGTTGCCCTAATTTTTGTTTGAGATACTTATTAACGATTCTTGTTGGGCTTTTGTATATTTTTTGGTTTCTTTATTTTTCTACACTTTGATGGATGAGTAGTTTTATTTGACTTACTTTGGATTCTTTATCATCTAGATTAGATAGGGGATATTGTTAGGTATCAGTGGTCTAGACACACCTAGAAGGGGGGGGGGGTTGAATAGGTGTAGCGGTTATCAATTACCGTTTCTCGCACCAAAACCAGTTCTGGAAAATAGCCCAAGTAATCGATTAACCACTGGGCTTAATCGATTAACACGTAATAGAAACAGAATTACCAGATTGGCTTATTGCACAGTTATTTACCAACAAACAAGTAGAGATACAACATATATTTTTATGCGCAATTAACAAGGATATGGCAAAGTATCAGTATGCCAAATATCAACTTCAAACACGAATAAAACAGTTTGAATTATAAAAGAGATTGAGAGAGAACAACTTGCACAAATGGATTTTTATCCTGGTTCGTTTGCGGGTCCACTTGCAAACTACATCTAGGCCTCCCCTTCTGATCTTGGGAGATTTCTATTCACTATATTGAAAACTTTGTATTGTCACATACACCAATTTAATTACAAGACTCTAGACGCTTCTTTCTTGAATTCCAAGAACCTCTAACCCCAGGCAAGATCCTCGCTCTAAATTCAAGACCTCCAAGCCTTGGTGAAGATTCACTTAATCTCAATGGTGGTAAGACACCAAGAGACTAAACCCAATGCACAAAACAGTATACAAAAACAGAGTTTTACTAAGCACTAAAATGCTCAAATTACAACAATGAAAACTCAAAAATTAACCTACACTCAAGTAACACAAGCCATCATGAACGTATGCGAGTTAATACAAAACATATAACTCAAAATATTTATCTAAAATCTCTAAAAAGAATGAACGGACATGCAAGAAAGAATGAATGAGATTAAGCACATGAAAACAACATGCAATACATCATGAACAATATGAACTAAGCCTGTTAATCTCTCTTTCTCACACATGCATCTATCTTCTGCCTATTATGCAGTAAATCACGAAAATTATGCTCTCTAATACTTTCTACACAATAATATGCAATGCTACATGTTTCTACAATTTTCCAGAACTTATACAAAACATATTTGACCCTTCAAACCATTATTTTCAGTTACGCAGTTAAAACAACAATTATAATAGAAAATAGACACGATAATCGATTAAGTCACCACGTTAATCGATTAACCAACATATATCAAAACATGATTAAATGGTAAACTACTTATATGTTATGCTTGACTCCTATACATGTTTTAGCAATTATGTTATGCCTAATATGCACATATAACATGTGTGATTAATGCATGAACATATAATAAACTAGATGATATGCCTCATGAATATGATATGTCAATATTAATGGCTTGTGAGACTTGCATCTAGGTTTACCTAACCTAGACCCACTAACTAAGGCACACATCCCAGACAACTTAGAAATATAACTCTGTTGATATAAACTAGTATAGATATGACCAATGAGTTCTAGGCATATTGATTGTTGAGCCATCTTCAAGCTTTTACTAACTTCTTGTGTTCATCAAAACATAGGCAAAATATTGCTAGTGCAATCCTTGACACTTTGCACTTTCAGATATGGTGTATGAATGGTTTAAAAGTGTGTATTTACTCATTCATATTTGAATATGAAGAAAAATAGTTGAGAAACCTAGGTTATTGATACTTAAGGGTAATTCAGAAAAATCCCTTTTCATAAAGTCTAGGCTTGAATGAGGTTAATATCGATATCTTCTTAGTGTATAGGAATTACAAAAAATCCTTATGTCATTAAAAAAACATGCATAAGGATTAGCATTATTTTGGGTCATATATTTGCATCATCATCTCTATCATTTTAAGTTTGAATCAAATATATCATGTTAATGCATGAGTTAGTTTTATTTGTTTGCTTTTCTTAATGAATACGATTTGTGAATGACATATGAAATGGAAATTTGCATGATAAATCCATCAACGTATACTTGTTAAAAAAATATGCAGTAAAAAATAAATCTTTATTCTTGAAATGAAAATGTAGGTGGCCCATTATTTGATGACCCTAAGCATTGGGGAGAAAAATAGGGGTTTCAAATTACAACTTGACTGGTTTTTCCCCGAGCTCTACCAACTTCAACTTTTGATCTCTTGATTTGATTTTGCCACAGTTCTTAATTGAAGATGAGTGTTATAAGGGTATTTAGGAGCAATAGTGATTCAATCTAGTTTTTTTAAAATTTTTGGAATACGAATTTTATATTAAAACCATTTCATTTCCATTGATAAATGTTGGTATAGTAAGAAACTTCATGCACTACTTGATTACTATGATGCATACCCTAATAGCTTCTAATGCTTTGACAACAATCTTGGAGGAAACCCAATGAGTTAGACCAAGATTGCATCTAGATTGTTCTTTTAGCATTACCTAATAAACATATTTCCCTGTATTTGGTGTCATGGGGGAGTATCCCATAAAGTCGCTTGTAGTTGACGACAATTTCAAAGGAGACCTACAGTTTCATACCTAGATTTCATATATTAGGTGGAAGATATTTTTACTCCTTTGAGTTACTTTGGATAGCAGAATGCTAGAAGAACAATGAGAACTGCTATATATGTCTTTACCAAAAATATCTCATAAAAAGGAATGTCATTATAGAAGATAAGAAATGTATGCATGGTTGGATGGCGATGCATGAGATACAATTATGATGCTTGTTATTTTGGAATTTATGTTTATGCACATATGAACTGATGCATAAAATTGCATATGATGCATGTGATTTTTCATTTTAATGCATGTGATTTTTCATTTTAATGCATGTGATTTTTCATTTTTAAAGCATGAAACTAGTTTAAAATGCATCTTAGATGCATACGATTAAGATAACTATTGAATGTTGTGTTTGAAATGTTTGAAAATGTATGATATGATTTTTTATGTTAATGGATGAGCAAATTTATGGTAATACATTAAATGAACATGGTGTAACACTAGATCAAAAGCATGCTATTATAATGTCTGAAATTAAATGTTTATATGATATATTTTTCTTTTTAATTAGACATTTTAATGGATGAATGAAAGTGTTGGGGATTCTTGAAACATGTATTGTTTTAGTCCCACATTGCCTAATATTGGAACAGAGCAAAGTGACTAATTTCATATATTAGACTCAAGTCTCATGTTATAATGTGCAACAGATATAAGCATCATTAAAAGCACAAAATAGAAACACCTCATGGGAACTTGGGCACATGGGTGTGTTAGGGCTTGTAATGTTTATTCTCTAATAATATCTTGGTAGTCGCTCAACGCTCTTAAGGACGTAGGCACAATTGGTCGAACCAAATTACCAAACTATCGTGTTTCTTCTCTTCTATTTATTTTATGAACTTTATTTGATTGCTTGTGGCTAACATTGCATAATGGTCGCTTCTGCTACACCAACAATTTGTTAGGTATCAGTGGACAAAACACACCTAGGGGGGTTGAATAGGTGTCGTAGTTATCAATTACCACTTTTCGCATCAAAGCCCAATTCTGGAAAAAGCTCCAGTTAATCGATTAACACACAAAAAACAGGAAGTTGCAGAATGACTTCTTGCACAGCCACTCACCGATGTTCAAGAATAGATAAAGCATATATTTTTGTACAGAATTAAACTAGATACAAAAACCTAATAGTATCCAAAATATCAGCTAATATCATGCAATAATAAGACTTGAAATATAAAGAGATAAGCGATACAAAAAGCCTGCAACAAGGAATTTTATCCAGGTTCGTTTGCGGGTCCACTTGCAAACTACATCCAGGCCTCCACATCTGATCGCAGGAGATTTTCTTTACTAATATTGAATAGAATGTATAGTTACATGCAAACTTCCAATACAACACATAGACACTCCCTTCTTGAATCCAAGAACCCGCTTTCTTGGTTTGACTCTCACAATCGCCTAAGAAAACCTTTCTTACGATCTAGCCCCAACCAAGAACTTATTCTAAACTCAAGACCTCTAAGTCTTAGTGAAGACACATCGAATCTCTTAGGTTGTAAGACACCAAGAGACAAATTCCCTTATTACAAAAACAGTACAAAAATAGAGTTTTATAAAGCAAAATTTTGCTCAAAATATTACAATTAAAATCCATATTCAAAACTCACATGATAATATTAATATGTATGAGTTTATAAAATTGCAGAAACACAGAATTTCTACCCTAAAATTATCTTAAAGAAATGCAACAAAACATGCAAGAAAAGATAGGAATGTTTATCACGAAAACCACATGCAATATAATGACAATTAAAGCCTAAGCATGATACTATCTCTTACTATCTCACAATGCATTGCACTTTACCTATATGACACAATTAAGCATGTAAATATGCAACTAGCAATTTCTAAAAATGAATGATATGATGTATGGTACATGATCTGAAAACACGGTTTTTATGGAAAAACTTTTTGAGTCCCATTTAATCAATTAAGTACCCATTTAATCGATTAACAGGTTGTTGGGAATAACTATTTTCAGGTTTTTAGTTATCTGTTAAAACCATAATCACGTTATTCGATTAAATCATCCCTTAATCAATTAACTAGCACATTTTCAGCTAAATGATTAAATGGTAAACAACCATATGTTATGCTTATCAACTATACATGTTTTACCAATATATTATGCCTAAGATGCAAAAGTAACATGTACGATTCATGCATGAACACATAATGATCTAGATGGAATGTCTCATGTAAATGAAATGATTATTTTTAAGGCTTGTGAGAATTGCATCTAGGTTTACCTAACCTAGAATCAATATCTACGGCACACATCTTAGACTTCTAAAAATAACTATATTAAAGAATCTAGTCTAGATATGAAACCCTCAAGTCCACGACATGTTGATTTATTGAGTCATCTTCATGCTATCCCTAAATCCTTGTCTTCATCTAAACATATGCAATCCAATAGTGCTCTACTTGACACTTTGCACTTTCACAATTGGTATCAGAGCCAATTTGTATATGGCTCTTAACCCATGCGCCAGATAATGGCTAGACAAGGTGTGTCAAAGGTATCGTGCAAGGATAATGTAGATGAGTTGAAGGAGAAGAAAACATGATGGAACTGTGGTGGGGGTAATATATGTTGATCTAGAACCTCAGAAGTTCATGTACTAGATTAGGATCAAGATTGAAATAGGGACCCAGGTGTTGAGTTTGGCTTTGAGACAGGTGCTGACAATATCATTCTAGATGTTGAGAGAATGATCTCATTTGATATGAAAAGTGGAATATCCTAATGGCGTTTATGGGATATCATAGTAAATGATATTAATTGTTAGCATATCCACAAAAGGCATTGACTTAGATGCAAGGATGTGATACATCCATTGGTTATAATTGACGCAAGGTGTGTGTTGTGGGTATACTCGTTATGGTGGAGTATGATAGTTCTTTTGAAGTATGATTGTTAGACTGACAATGGTGGTAACAGTTGAAGTTCTCCAAGGAAGCTCCAATGTTTAAGTTGATTGAGTTTTAATGAGGATGGTTGTTGGTAAACTTTTGTGTAGAGGTTCGATATATCGAAAGACTTCCTAGCAATAGGTGGCTTGGTGGCGTGTTCCATTAGATGGTGGTACGAGAAGCTACATTGCAAGTTTTGAGAGCTTGACTCTTGGTAACATTGTCAAGATACTCGAAAAGGCTTATGTTGAAAGAGAGAAAACTCTTATGAGGAGGAGTTATAAAAGAGAATTAGACATTTAGAAAGGTGAAGTGGAATATTCGCTAAGGTGGAGATTCTTGTGTAGATTTCCTAAAGAGCGAGATATTCATCTATATCAATCAAGATGGAGATTGTTTAGAATGCTTGAATATGTATTGTATTAATCTCATATTGCCTAATATTAGAATAAAACAAAGTGACAAATGTTATATATTGGACTCAAGTCCCTTGTTATAAGAGAAAATATGTATACATTGACAGTGCATGAGTTTTATACACTGACACTGCATCATCTACCATTGATATTTATTTATTTTTTATTTTTAAAAAAAATAATTCAAATGAATGGTGGAGGGTGGAGTGCATGTTTATAAATCTTTACACTGTTAGTGTATAGATTTTACACTCTTGTTATAATGTGCATCAGATATAAGCACCGCATGGAAGCACAGAATAGAAACACACCATGAACACTTGGGCACATGAGTGTGCTAGGACTTGTAATACTTATTCTCTAATAATATCTTGATAGTTGCTCAACGCTCATGGGGATTTAGGCAAATTGGCTGATACTGCATAATGATTCCTTGTGGCCAACACTGCATAATAATCGCTTCCGCTGCACTAACAAAATAAATGATATATTTTCCTAGTTTTGAATAAATATATGCATAAATGGATGAATGAAATATTATCTCTAATATATGCTCTGAATCTCAACTTAAAGTGATAGTTTTATTATAAAACAATCAATATTTATTATTATTCGTCTATCCACTTAATGAGAGTGAAGTAGTAGCTCGAATGTCTGCTCCACATGTCAGCTTAAATCAGCAGGTTTTTTATTAAAAAAATTAAATATAACAAGATTTATTATTATCTATCTACCCATTTCTATAGAGTGAAGCAACAACTCTATCATGTGTTCTGTATCTCAACTTAAAGAGGTGGAAGATGAGATTTTAGTTGTTACCACCCAGTTTGATTATTTAATATTTGATTTATCTAAATATTACTTAATTATACTTCTATTAGTGTTACTGTTATAAAAAATATTTTTGCAATGAATAAAGAAGAAAAGAAATAGTACCTCCAAATCAATGACATTCTTCTGTGCCAGGCCATCAACTTGTTGACTTAGTATGAGTTTTTTCGTCATGTTTCATTGCCTATTAGTACACTTGAATACCATAAACCATTATAGAGGAATATGCTAAATTGGTTATTCCTGCAAATAACTTCATTAGAAATACGATGTTTTGGGCTTTTAAGAATTTGTTGAAGCACTGACAAAGGCCATATGCAAAAATGGATGGGATCATGTATTGTGCATAGTTCCCAGCTTATGTAGATATTTTAGGACCTTTGAAAAGAAGAATGGATCTTGTGTTCTATGAACAACAAATATGATTAGTGCATCAGACACGATATATAACTGATACATTGATACATATTTTTTTCTAAAATAAAGGATATGATACATTCAGAGATATATGTATAAAATAGTAAAAATATATAAAATATAATAAAATTATAAGTGAAAATCAAAATATCAAAAGTAACAAATATGATGAAAATTGCAAATAAACCAAGTCTTGTGCTTTTTTTCATTGCAACGTGTTTCTTTTTGCCAAGTGAATGAATGAATATGTGCTCCAATTCCTTTCACAACAAGAGGAGGAGCAAAGCTACACGAGAAACCTCAAAGCAAGCTTTTGAAGGAGAGGGGAAAAAGACCCATGCAACACCCACCAAGATTTTGGATCTAATCTCCACATATTTCAATTGAGTCAAAATAATCAAAACTATCAGACTTCGATGAGAAATTTGCATATTCAAGTAAAATATACACTAAATCGTCGTCATTTTTAAATAGTATTTTCCAGCATTTATTTCTATCCATAATAATTTTCATTCTCATGAGGGACTTACATATTTGGAGTCTTTTGAATCTATCCATCACCATAGTACCTATAAAACATAGCAAAGTTATATATATATATATATAGTTTGTATTTGTAGTACACTTATAATAAGTAACTAATAATTAGAAAAATTAAATTTAAAATATTAGTTATACCTAGATTCAAGGAGTGAAGCATACAATGGAGAGGAGTGCACATTTTGGTCGACCTAGCAATTAGGACTGAATCAATAATATCGTAAAATGATGATAAATGATTATTTATGTCTTTCCCTCATGTCTAAACATAGACGATATTACCTTTCTATCATAATATCCCACATCTCATAAACCTAATGAAGTGTGGGGTTGTTTATATCACCAGCTCTAAGCATACTATATACATGTTTGGTAAAATCTAAAATGTATCCAATTTTGTCCTAAAATATGTCAGTCAAAATATCATCTTTTATAATTTGGGCCTTTATCATATTCTGTGTCACCCTCTCTATAGGAATCTCATTTTTCACTAATAACCATTGATCATAAAAAATGCTTCGTACATTTAAACTTTCTCAAATTACTATAATTTAGGCAAAATGCACTTCAACTGTAGCAATCAATTTCAAACATGAGACATGACTAAACATGATCAACCTCATTATGTGGCTCAATATAAAGCTCCTAACATATTAACCTAATCAACAAGTTGAGTAATCTGACATTACTAATTACTAACTCATTTCTTTCATTTTTTTGGGATCACATATGTTTTTCAATGCAAGATTAAATGTATGAACAATATTGAGGTTCAAAAAACTTTATGAAATGAAGCTTCAATGATCGTTCCTGCACCTTTAAATGCAACAACATTATATCTTATAACTTAGATGACATTTTTGTCCCCTACTTTTATAACCTCTGTCATTCAATCAACTATATAGTACTTTCTTTTACTATTTTCTGAAGCATTAATAGAGTTTAAGAAAATGGGGGATCCTTCACTTGTAACCATAAAATTAATTAAAGACCTTCTTTTAGAGTCGATCCATCCATTAGAAACTATGCTAACTACTTTTGATATCCAAGTTGATCTAATTGGTTTAAGCAACCTCTCAATATTTGTTCTCTCTTGTTGTAAGAGAGTTGTCCGCAAAGCATTATAACACAAGTGGGCTTTTACTTTAGAGTATGAACTTTTTGTTGTACCAGACTCCGACTGGGGAACCTCCAACCATCGGGGAATTCCATTGTTATTAGGGTATAGGAAGAGTGAAGAGTCACAAGTGAGACATCATGTCTTGAACCAAAACCTTAAGGCATTAGCTCCATGAGTCTTTTCCACTTATAAACTCTTTCACTCCTCCCCGCATATCCAATGTGGGGCTTCACACTTGAATAAACCCAACAATCTCACCCTCAAGTGTGGGTGCCACACACTTTCCGATCCGCTCCCCCTTAAGTCTACCATTTCCCAGTTGAACCATCGGCTCTGATACCACATGTTGGACCAGACTACGTGTAACACCCCAGCCATGACATGCGACCTTCTAGACCCATGAATACACTGAATGTGTCACCCCCAAGTTTAAATACTCCCTGCATATTTTATTCACCTCCAAGGGGAGCCTTCCACGACTCGAACTCGTCTAGCTTAATGGTAGCAACTCAGTGGTATAGTGACTATTTATCCCTGTGGTCACGAGTTTGAGTCGCAGAAGACTCTCCTTGGAGGGGAATAAAATACTGTAGGGAGTATTTAAGCTTGGGGGTGGCACGCTCAATGTATTTTTTGTAACACTCCGGCCATGACATGTGACCTCCCAGGCCCATGAATACACTAAGCATGTCACCTCTTAAGCTTAAAGACTCATGCAGTATTTTATTCCCCTCCAAGGGGAGCCTTCCGTGACTCGAACCCGTGACATCAGGGATAAATAGTCACTATACCACTAAGTCGCTACCATTAAGCTATGTCACGGGTTTGAGTCACGGAAGGCTCCCCTTGGAGGGGAATAAAATACTGCATGAGTCTTTAAGCTTAAGAGGTGACATGCTCAATGTATTCATAGGTCTGGGAGGTCGCATGTTAGGGTTGGGATGTTACACTACGACCTAGAAGTCTTTACAAAAATAATGCAATATGTTGATATAAAGGTAATACGCATATTATAAATAATGTAAATAAACAATATAAATAAACAATGTAAGTAAAGAAATCAATGTAAATGAAATAATTCACTACACTACAACTTGTCAAATGCCTCTTCTTTTAATGTAAATAAAATAATGCATATAAAGTTTTAAGTGAGAATGCCATGTCTTTTAAATAAATGAGACATATGCCTTTTTTTTTTAGAAAACAAGTGACACACGGATATTACCCACCCCCTTATTCTCTCCCATCCCCTACTTCTCTCCTCTTTTCAACAAATAAAGATTTCCCATCCCTTTGCCTCCTCTTTATAAATAAACCAAGAGAAAAGAAACTAACAAGAAAGATAAGTCATTTTTTGTTTGTTCTTCACGACATACCTATGATGGTTGCGATACTAAGCAGCAGTGGCGATACTATTGGTACTAAATAGTGGTGAACTAATGATGGGGTGCAGTATATTAGAGAGCCGATGTGGTAGACCAGTGATGTGGTGATCACAGAGTCAGTGCGGTGGATTGGTGATGACATGGTATGTCAATATGAGTCTCCATGTAAAGTGATTTACTATTCAGAATCGTCATGGGTATTTGCCTTTAAATAAGCTGGTTTTTCTTTTATTATTGGGATGTTGGTTTATCTTTGATTAAAACATATCTTATCTTTGAATTAAAAAAAGTATCATATTTTTACTAAAAATGTATTCTATCTGGTTAAAACTTATCCACATGTATTTAATACATATCTTTATCTTCTTATTTTTTATTTATATTTTTTATTTATGGGATACTCTTTGAATACACATCCTTTAGGAATCTGAGCATATTAGTGTCAAATATGTGATGGGTATATATCCGTGATTCACAGCTTGTGTTTAACTAATTGAATGAATGTGGAATGCTAACAAGTAACAATCATAAGAACGAACGTAGCTCTTTGCATGCATCTTGTGCGGCTTTGCCCCATAGGGTGTCCAAGGCACTTGTCATTCCCATCAATGAACTGAAACCTCTGACCAAGGCAAAAGAAGTGGCCATGGAAGCTCCACAGAGCCAGTCCCCATTATGCTCTACAAACATAATTGATATAACTTGTAGGCAATAATTTAAGAGGCTTGCAGATATGATAGTCCCCGCGAGCCATAACTGCTTACTTCTTCAATGATTTATGTACTTTCTCCTATAGCACTCAACTTTTAAGAGGCTCACAAATATATATCATAGTCCCTGCTAGCCATAACTGCTTACTTCTTCAATGATTTATGTACTTTCTACTATAGCACTCGACTTGTTATGTTCTTCATCATCAACTATGCATCCATCTTGTCCTGAGTTTTGAATCAATGGAGAATTGAGTGTTTGATAGGAGGAAAATGGGGCCAGAGCTCCTATCAGTGTTGCCTCTTGAGGTCGTTAAGCACGGGTCCCTCAAAATTATAAAAAACATCAGGCATGGGTCCAGGAAAGATTGAATTCGAGGTAGTTAGGCACAGAATCCTCGAAGGTATAATTTGAGACCGTCAAACATTGGCCCCTCAAAATTATAAAAAGTGTCAGGCACAGGGCCTGAAAAGGTTGATTTCGAGGTCGTCCAGCATAGAGTTCTCAAAGGTATAATTTGAGGTCGTCAAGCATGAGAACCTCAAAATTATAATAAACGTCAGGCGCGTGGCATGGGAAGATTGATTTCGAGGTCGTCAAGAAGTATATCCTAGAATGTATAATTTGAGATCATCAAGCACTAGATTCTCAAAATTATAATAAGCATCAAGCAAGGACACTGGAAAGATTGACTTCGAGGTCGTCAAGCACAGCCCCCTCAAAATTATGGAAAACGTCAAGAACGAGGCATCGAATGATTGTCTTCTACGTCGTCAAGCACCGGGTCCTCGAAGGTACAATTTGAGGTCGTCAAGCACGAAGCCATCAAAATGATAATAGAATTAGACATGGGGCCTGAAAAGATTAACTTCAAGGTCATCAAGCACGGGGTCCTCAAAGGTATAGTTGGAGATCGTCAAGCACGAGGCCCCCAAAATTATAATTTTGATGCAATTCAGGTGAATAATGTAACGGTAAGATTATTTGGATATGTGGTGCATGAAATTCATGTTGATATTTGTACTGTAATGATTAATCTATGAATTTGACTATGCATTGACTGTTATGGGTATGCATAATGATGCTTATGATGCATGAGATGTGGTTGATGTTTAATGTAAGAGAATTAGGGGTTTAGACCCATGTACAAACGTATCATTGATTATTTATCTTCTCTATTTGAGATGGCATGAAGTTCATTATCACTTTTGTGGAAGCGACTTTCATTAATTGTCATTGATTGATACGATAACTTCCTTTTTTATCAAAATTGCCACAGTTTGTTTAAAGGCACCTTTTTTATCGTATTCCTTACGAACTTCCCTAATGTCATCTTGAGGAGAATGATTAAACCCACAATTTGGCCAAATGTAGGTTGATTGGGAAATTATTTTCAAAGAGTTGGTGTTCTTGTAACAACAAAAATTGCTCCAATGTGATTGTATTGAACTCTTATCTTTAACTAGGTGGTTAGATGCTCCCAAAAGTCACCCTAGTGTAGGTAATTGTGGATGAGTAGTAGATAGTATTTACTTTGAGGGTGTTTATTTCATTTTCCTTAATTATTGCCCCAAATACCTTATGTAAGTACATGTTGGGAATTCTCTCCATTTGTAAGTACACTAAGTCACCTTTTCAGTTTTTCAACTTAGCATTACTCTTTTTTTCTTCGACTGACCTACCGGGTTTTCAACTAGCACTCTTTTTATTTTTATTTTTTCGTCCTGTTTTTAACACCCCGAAGTAAATTTGCCCCAGTTTTGGGCTCTTGTCTTCGAGAAAAATGGGAGACCCGCGCAAATAATTTAACCTAGTGTGAGATATTGGGATTTCACCTTCTACTCAAATTGTCTTGTTAGGACTTAACTTGAGGGGCCTTCTTCAAGAATCATCCCAAAAACTGCCATAATTTGGGTGACTATCCTCTCTTGGTCTAGTCTTTATTTCATGTACAACTATTTAAAAAGATATACTAAAGCAATGATCATGCAAACTTGGTAAATGTTTGAGTTATAAGTGGTGAAGCAAGAAGTGAATATGACATTGAAGTTGTATTTGGGCTTGAATGTTGATGTGATGATTATGATGGTGATGTTTAAGAAAGAATGTATTCCACGCATTAAATATGAGATATTTTCATCAAAAAATTTAGTTTAGCGGGGTCAACATTTGTTTGTCATGGTTTGTATCTTAAGAAAATCGATCATCAACAATGTATTTCATTTTTCCTAACTTTTGTTGAGATATTAACGATACTCACGAGGCTTTTATTTTTTCTGTAATTTATTTTGCAGTTTGACCTACGAAAAATATTTTGACTTGATTTAGATTCATTATCCTTCAGGTCAAATAGAGTGACTGGAGTATGAGGATTTATTCATTTCCTAATAAGTAAATGTCATGGAAAAATGATGAAAAACTACTCCTCCCCTCCCCCCCCTCCCGGCTATTGATGTTTTATGGATAAATCACAAAAAATCTCCTTTCAAAATACCAAGGAAGATTTGTGTCATCGAAGGACTCTGCGTAAGGATCCACACCATTTTGGTCTTATATTTGCATCATCCTCCATATAATTTTGAATACGATATCTCATGTTGATGCACGAGTTTAATTTTTTTTAGGATAAATATAGTTAGAGGGGTTAATATGGTTGATATGGTGAGGTGTGAGATGCTAAAATTACATGATCAATGATTTAGGATATACTTGTTAAGAAAATGTGTATTATCAAATAAATCTTTGTTCATGAAATATAGATGAATGTATGAGTGGTTTAACCTTGGTTGGGGTCTTCAAATGAGAAGAGGTTTCGAAAGTTGTCCCTTATTCAGCATGGGTAAGAGACAATGAATTATCTTGTGTGACAGGTTTAACTAATATGGTGTCGATCACAAATTGGGAGTCTAATTATCTTCTTGAATTTCTTTAGTTTCAACCATGACTTCTTTCAGCCAAGTCCAACAATAATGATCTGAAAATAAATTTCCAAATGATGAGTGCCCTTATAAATGAGACCATGAAATGCATTCAGAAAAAAATACTTTTATGCATGATGTGCATGTAGTGAATATGTTTTTCATCCATATCACATGGATTGAAATTAAATTTATAATGATGCTTAAAATACAAGTAATGTCAACCTTGAGCTATACTATATGGCATGTATGATGATGCATTTGATTTTGGGATGTGCAAATGACTTGAGAATGCAATTTTGCATGAATATGATGTATAAGAGTGCCACTTATGTTACATGTTTTGGAATGTAAAATGTGTGAAGATATATGGGATGAATTATTTTTTTTTGCTTTTTTTTATAATGAATAAAGATGTTTAATTTATTTTAAAATAATGGGTTAGAATGTATGAGATGTTTCTGAACACCCATTTTTATCTGGCCCAGAAAAAGCTCAAAGAATAAAAAACATTTTAAAGTAAAAATAATAAAGTGACTTTATTTAAATATTAAATAAATAAAAATAATTATATATATTTTTATGGATTTGTTTTATAATTATTTTCGAAATTATGAAAATAAAAAAAGATAACGAATAAAACAAAACAAAATAATAATATTAAATCAATGTTCAGGTTCCTAAATCTAAGTGATTGAGTTAATTGAAAATTCAAAAATAATAAAAATAAACATGTTGTGTTAATGTTCCTAAATCTTAGTGATTAGGTTAACCAAAATGTAAATCTAAATTAAATTAATTCACAAAATATAAAAATAATAACAACCAAACTAGAATCTAGAAATCCACATCCTTTTCCAAAAAAAAATTGAATTAAAGAAATGGGCCCTGATGAGCCTATATATTTTTTTTTATAAAAGAGGGAATAAAAGCAAACAAAATGATTTTTTATTTATTTTTGAATTTTTCAAAATTTTAAATACTAATGAGTAAAGAATTATGAATATTAATTTTTATCCATCGGACTTATTAAAGTAATTAAAGATAAGAAATAATATTAAAATATGTTGCTGAAACTGTGTTATTGGGATTCCTAAAATTAAGTAATCATATGATAATTTAGTTAACTTAATTTTAGGGATTAAATGATTAAAATTTCACTATAAATAGTTCTTGGTGTTAACATAAAAAACGACACTCCACACACTGAAAATACTGAAAAACCTCTGCCACCATTTTGAGAGAGAAATATTTATTTTTAAGCCAAGTGATTCAGTGAGGTTGTGTGCATAACAGCATCGTGCACTCGCGCCATCCTCAATCAGAGCCATTGGATCTGCATATGTTCATGACTCTCCTTTGACTTCGCAATTACCCAATCACGTCGCAAAACGCATCCCGGATACGGTGCACCGCACCACACCAGATCCCGCAATCTGTGAGAACACGTGATCACCTGTTGGCATGTCCATTCTGTGACCCGTGCACTCTTCCTACTCATCCACCCATGTCCTAATACGTGTCGTCACAAATCCAGCGGACAATGTTCATCCAATCGCTTGCCGCCACATGTTCCTCATCTTCTAGGCTTGTCACATGCTACTCGGGCCCTCACAGTTCTATAAATTCAAATCCTTTTGCAACCAGGTAGGTTTAATTTATCATTTTTATGCATTATAAGGTTAATAATGAATATGTGAAATAAATTTGATGTAAATAATGCATATATCTTATTGTATGAAAGTTTAACAATGATAGTGCATCGTAAATTCTTTTTTTCTAATCAGAAACAAGCATCAGAAACAAAAAGAATCCCAATTACTAGGGTAAAAGATTATCAAAACTGTTTTAGTTTTATCATTTTTTGACAACTGATTTATATTATTTTATTTTATTTTAATAAATCATCAAATGTTATTGTTAATAAATAATCTAAATTGATTGAAAAAAATAACTATTAATAAACATTATTTGGATTAATAAAACACATAGAACATGGTAAAAATAGCAAAACAGAAAAAAAGTCATTTTCATATGTCCACCAATTAACCAAACATTTTTGATAACTTATAAAATTATTTTCTATAAATAATTTGAATTGTGACTAAAAAAAAATTCAATAATTTTTTTAATAAAATATGACACCAAGTAATTTAGAAAAAAAAGAAATAATTTTAGGAATTAATCAAAGATGGAGAGACGGTCGCTTTGTAGGCTTCTTTCTTCTCGACTCACCTTTGAAAGGTTGCACTACATCGCTTCCTTTCACTCGATTAATTTCCAAAATCCTAACTAAACCATTTTCAAGTAAGTTAACAATTATTTAAAATGATTTTTTTCATAAATACGCAAAAATAAATATTTTCATTAATAAAATTTGCGAACCAACAAAAGTTTTTTAATAAAGATCTACGTATCCTTGATTATCTATCTAAAATAGGGATACGTAGGACCAATGTCAATCTTGTCAGACACAATAATAAAAATAAATAAATTAGTTCCTTCTAATAATTAATTAAATAACCTAATTAAAATTAAAAAAATATTAAAGTCACATAATTTAAGGAAGGATATCGCCTAAGACGGGCAGGTAGGATGCTAATACCTTCCCTACCCTGTAACCGACTCCCAAACCTGGATATCAAAAATTCAAAGGCCAATGTAATTGGGCTTAAAAGATATTTCTACATTTTTAACTATAAAATATAGTGGCGACTCTAATAAAGTCATGCAGCCGAAAATCGCGGCGCGACATCTGTGGACTTTTTTGAGAGAGTCCAGCCCATAATTTTTAAAATGTATGACCATTTATTTATTTAATTTTTTATCTAGTTATTTAATTTTTATTTTCTAACAATAAAACAATTTGTAGTTATTTATTGCTATTAAATGTGTGATTTGTCTATAATGTATGATATATTTTGTGATTGTGATTAGATTTCATATACACAACTTGTTGGCACACACTTTTGTCCTACACCCAGGTATTAATGCAATTGTTTTGGATAGAAGGGACACTAGCCTCACTGATCAGGAATTTTGACATTTCTAAGTGTTGGTGATATGGACCACTCATATTGTTACCAAATATTAGCCGCTTGAGCTGGGGTCTTGTTTCTAACCGTATAATATTTGGGTTTCTCTTGTGAGGAGGATTCAATATGGGTACCTTATAGGGAGTCTAAAAATTGCTAAAGTGTCCAATGTACCTTAGAACTCTACCATAGGATGTTGTTCCTAAGATCAAAAAACCTTGTAGGTATACCTATTGGGAAATTTGGGAAATGTTGTATGTTATATTGTATCGCATCATTAGGGACTCTTGTCCCTCCAAATAAAAAAATCTCACGTTATTTATATTTCATTAAATAACTACCCATGAGGGGAATTCCTATTCCCATAACAAGGAGATTATCATAAAAATAAATAGGGCAGTTTATTTCGGTCCTAAACTAGCTTGTGCGATAAAAATAAAAAAAATAGTTTAAACAAACAATATATATATGTTTGATCGTAATGATGGCTAAATCATCCCAAATAAGGCCCATCGCTCCAAAAGGGATACACATGTACTCATATGCATACATTCATTCATTTTGGCATTCATACATAAATGTTTAATTAATTTCTTTCTTTTTAAAAAAAATGATAATAGGTGAACTTTGCATTAAAAGAGAGATCCTTCAAACGCATAAAATATGATGACTACTAATGATTATATAAGCTCATCAATCCTTAAAAAGTTTACAAAATTATAATTGTCAATGAAAAATGTGGGTTTCTTGGTTGATAAAATTCGTAAGATACCAGATGAGATCATAAAGCAATTTAGGGATAATTAAGGGGAGTAATTGAATCTTGTTCTAGTTCAAGTCCGTCCCCAAGACCTCGAAGTAATGCAAGTCATGATTCAGTTCTGGAACCCCAAGCTTTAGATATTTGAGTTCCCTAATCTTGATGCGGCTCCGACTATGGAGGAGTATGAAACCCTTCTAGATATTCCAATGGAGAGTATGATGAAGCTATACCAGTTCACAAGGGGGCAAGTGGCCAATGAAAGTTGTATAGAGAATCTCATCGGCGTGCGTCTAGAGGCTTCAGATTTCACCAAGCAAGGGGGAGTGAGTGGTTTGAAATGGCACTTCCTCAAGAATCATATTTTAGAAATGGTAGATCAAAAGAATTGGATCTTATTCCAACCTTCATTTGCTTTAACGGCGTATGGGCTAATTCTCTTTCCATTTATTGGCGACATGATGGATCCGACACCTATAGATGTATTTATCAAAGTCGTTAGATTCAAAGTCAACACTGTAGCTGCCATTCTAGCATAAACTTTCTTGTCCTTCCACAAATATCTAGAGGGTCTTTAGAGAAATGTCGGCAAAGTTTGCATCCGATGTTGCGTCCAGCTCCTATATATATGGACTCTAACCCATTTTAAACATCATAGATATGGGGTAGTGTCTCGCTATCCCTTAAGAAGGTTTTTGATAAGTGCCAAAAATGCCTAAATTTCATACACTTTTATGGCACTTATCCTTGGTAAAATTGAAAAAACCATCTTAATTCAACACTTTTTGGATAAAATATCACAATCTTGTATATATGCTTGTATATTTCCTTTTTATTATATTTTGTAGGATTTAGGTGGAAAATATAAGAATTAATCAAATATAAACAAAATGCTTAAAGTAGGCCAAAATGATCCACAAATGACATGCTTAAGCTTAACGTGGCAAACTATTTGCTTAGCCTTAAGCATCACTCAACAAGACTTGACCTATGTGGAGAAATATGGAGTCAAATTAAAGTTGCTCACTAAGCAGCTTAGCTTGGATCAAGCCCACGCCTAGTTGACCTGGACACGAACTTAGCACGGTCAGACCCAACCAGGCACGGTTAGAACACAAGCCTGGCACAAGCCAACCTGCTAAAGCAGACAACTTAGCAGAGCACTTGGACCATCCAACGTGGAACCACACACCTGACCACATCACCTTCAGCACGGTCAAAGCTGCTCAAGCAGGCAGCTTAGCCGTGCCACATAAGCGCCTAGCAGTTTGCACACAACAACTTGGCAAGTTGACTTAGCCACCAAGCAATCGTGACATCATGCATGATCTCAGTCCAAGTAGCCTCCATAGGCATTTCAGAGGTATCTCATAATAGTTGGGCCAGTAGCTAACAACTAGCTTGGGTGAGTTAGCCCCAAGCAGGTGACTAAGTTGTTGGCCATGACCAAACCCATGCTGAAGAGTTTGGTCAGTAGCTTGGCGGTCAACGACATGAGCTTGGTGGTTGGCAGAAACTCCTATAAATAGGAGGCACCTCAAAGGCAAAATTAAAAAGAATTCACATTCTCACACACACTTCCATTCCTCATACTCTCTCTAAACCGAATTCTTCTCTTCTTCTTGGAGAATTTCTACTCCAAAGTAGTTTAGGTAAGTTTTGTTTTGTAGTTTTTTTCTTAATTCAAGAGGAGAAAGGAAATGGAAAATGAGATACAAAAACATAATTTTGTAATCTCATTTTGGTCCAAAAAAACATCTCATCCTTAGATAGATGGCTCATGCTCCTATAAATTGACTTCGATTATGGTGTAATTTCTTCTCTTTAATTTATCATCTTTTGAATTCAATTCATTTCAAGTTATTACTTTTGGTTAAGTTTTGATTCTTTATGAAGATCTTAATGCGGTTTTAGCTTGATCACGTAAAACTTAATTTAAAGATCCCAAAATGTTTCTTCGTACAGTGTTGACAAGAGAACTAAAAAGTATAACCTACACCTTAGTTCATTAGCCACATAAAGCATCTATTTTAAGCAACTTATGTTCAAGGCTAAATAAAGTTAATGGAGCCTGAAGTACGGTTTGACAACGTACTGCGACGATTGACACTTAACTATTATTTAGTGTATTACGTAAGGTTTGAAAATCATCTTATTATTCTAGGACACTAGATGAAGAATTTAGAAATGATGTGTGGAATTAACCGAAAGTATAACACATAACTTGTAATGTTTTCAAAATCAATTAATTATAGAAATAATTCCATACTTCCAACCAATTTTCTGCTCAAGAATTTGTGCATATTAGTTGTTTATGTTTATTTACATATTACTATTTCATAAACAAAATCAAACAAAAATATGTTTAAACATTATTAATAATATAACATGTTTATAATAATGTTCTATTAGGAAATTCCTTGTGGTTCGATATAACCCTATATACTATACTATACTATAATTGAATCTTGAAAGAGATGCAAATGTAAAATAGTAAAGTGTTAACTTATAAATTTTATTTGTTGACAAAGAAGGAAACCTTGAAGCAAATGGCAATTTAATTCATAAATTGTATCTTTGGAAAAAGGAAAATACACAATTATAATGAGTGATCTAACTCCTAACTTTTACTTTCTGTCATTTACTTTCCGCAACTAACATTTATTTTCTGTCATTTACATTTCCGCAACTAACATTTATTTATTGCTTTATTCTTTATTCTTTATATCAACCCTCCGAAAGAAGTGGGACGGTTAAATTATAACTTTATTGCTTTATTTATTTGTTCTTTATCATCCTTCCATAAGGAAGTAGTTTGTTTAATAAAGGAAAACCAAAATAAATGTCACTCATTGTCATATGTGTTAAATTGCTAAATTCACACCACTATGTCGGTATTGGAATTTATTCCGACAAAGCCGAGAATGTTTGAAATTGTTAATAATTTAATAAAGCTAAGTTTTTTATTAAAGGAACATTCTTGAAACCATTATATCGGCGTTGGAATTTAATCCAACAAAGCCGAGATGGCGAGCAAAGAATCGACTTATCATCAAATAAACCAATCAAAAACTTGCCTCAATAAATAGAAAAGGAAAAACTCTTTCAACAGTTTCTTAGCACTTATGCTGAGGATATGTCAGTACTCAAATGGAAGAACTTGTTCGAAGATGTCACCCCGAGAAACTTTGTCGAGAAGTGTTGTTTATATGATCGTCATCAACAAGTTATGTATTCATGTGGAGAGTTCCAAAATCTTGTGTTGATGGGGCCTAGAGGGTGTGTCACTTTTACACTTGCCTTGGTACATGGTATGCTGAAATGGGGAGTAGTTCCCATATCTGATAAGCGGTTGTAGGGTTGTTACTTTTGGTATAAAGATGAGGTTCGTCTTCAGAGATGGTTCAATCCATAAGGAAAGCTCTCAAAGGAATCAGGCTACATGGTCAAAAGGAATTGGGGGAGCATAAGAGTTTCTATTCTGAGGAGTATAAATCATGGAGGGCTGATAGGATGAAGAATGTGAACATACCTTCACCAGTGATGCCCCAAATCAAAGGAGGTCCCACGCCAACTTAGGTCATGATAAAAAGGAAACATCAAACTACTAGAAGCTTGTTGAATGCGTTATTCGGTGTTTATTTTAGTTGGGAGTTTTCTCCTCTCCATAAATCGTTCTGACAACAGTGTCAATTTGTTGAAAGATTAATACTCTCTTTTTTGTTATGTTCCTTTTCTATGTAAGAGAAATCGATTTTATTCTTTGTTCTCCATCTCGGCTTTGTTAGAATAAATTCCAACGCCGGTATAATGGTTTCAAGAATATTCCAGTTACAACGTACTTTCTTAATAATCATGTGAATAAGTCATTCCTTCTTTGCCCCATCTCCGCTTTGTTAGAATAAATTCTAATGCTGGTATAATGGTATCGAAGCAATTACCTATTACATAATTATTATGTACCTTTGAATACCATCTCGGTTTTGTGGAAAAATTCATTTTTGGCACAAATGTAACAAGCATGCTCTTAGTTTTAAAAATTAATTTGACAATTTCAAAATCATTTACTAAGGCATTGATTGAGATGTTTGGTTAAAGTATCACAAGATAAAGTATCCTCAAAAAGTACATGGTGAATACTTAACCTTTAAGAATTCAAGTGGCTTCCCTTTTTGAAGAAAAAGTCTAGCCACTAATCCTTGTTTATTTCAATCTCTTTTATGTTGTTCTTTTGAAAAAGTAGACGAGGGGTACCTCCACATCTCTTAAAATTTTTATAACAACAATAAAAGGTTTCTTAACTAGTGGGTTTTCACTCCACTAGTTCACTTTTTTAGTTTTTTTTTTTCCAAATGTACAAAACATAAAAATAAAGATGTACAAAAGGAAAAATAAATTTATACAAAAGAGAAAGATAATGTTATGCACAATTATTTGATAAATGACATATAAATCTTGAAAGATTAATACTCTCTTTTTCGTTATGTTCCTTTTGTATGTAAGAGAACTCGGTTTTATTCTTTGTTCGCCATCTCGACTTTGTTAGAATAAATTCCAACGCCGGTATAATGGTTTCAAGAATATTCTAGTTACAACGTACTTTCTTAATAATCATGTGAGTAAGTCATTCCTTCTTTGCCCAATCTTGGCTTTGTTAGAATAAATTCTAACGCCGGTATAATGGTATCGAAGCAATTACCTATTACATAATTATTAAGTACCTTTGAATACCATCTCGGTTTTGTGGAATAAATTCCCAGCATCGGTTTAATGGTATTCTAATATATAAAAGTGATGAATAGTTAGTTGTTAGATACAAATAAATAAATAAAAGTTAGTAAGTTAGTTTCATCACTTTTGTATATTAAAAGGTGTTTTCAACAAATAAATTTATTGATAACACTTTACTATTTTACAATTTACACTTCTTTCAAGATTCAATTGTAGTATAGTATAGGGTTATATCGAACCACGAGGAATTGCCTAGTAAAATAAATCATGTAAACATGTCAAAGCACAAATAATGGTTTAAACATATTTTGGTGATTTTTCGGTTTGATTTTCACATAAATAAATCAACAAGAAAAATAAACTAAGTATTCACAAATTCTTGAGGAGACAAAATCTTTTTGAATAAGGAAAATATAGTTCTCAACTTCTTGTGAGTTTGAACTAATTAGACATGTTCTTATGTTTTACTTTGGTTAACCCCAAACACCAAGGTCTGAAATTCTCCTTTTAGTGTATATCCTAAAATGGTAGAATGATAAACACTTATATTCATCACTTAAACAATACTACGACCATAAAAGAGATTAGGTTGTCACACCCTAACCATTGGCGACTCTAATATTGAATGAGTGATGGATGTAAGATCTTAAGAAAAGCATGCTTAACTTGGCAAATAAACTAAGTAGTACAACTACTCCAAAGTTTATTTGTTAAGTGTTTGAAACAAGTAGTTTTATTGACTTGAAATCATTTTTTAGGTGATCAATCTAAAAAGAGCATTAAGTACTTCTCAAACAAATAATATTAACCAAAGCACCAACTTGAATGATTAAAATCCAAACTTTTGTAAATTAAGAAGAAGTAGAAATTACATAACCTTGTTCAAAAGAAAATGTTTAGGAGCATGAGTTCTCCATTCAAGGATTGGATGCTTTTGAGTTCCAAATGAGAGTACAAAATTGATTTTTGTATCTCATTTGCCTTCTCCTTTTCTCCTCTTGAATTCTAACTAAAAATTACAAAGACTTACTTGGAAATGAAAATTCTAAACTAAGAAATGAAGAAAGAATTCCTAGATGAGAAAATTATGGCCTTCAAGTGTTTTTGAGAGGATTTTATGAAGAAATGATGTATTCCAATCTCTTTTGCTCGAAGCAATTGGCCTCTATTTATAGGCCCCATGCCAGACCGCTGAGCTGCTTAGCTGGACCGCTAAGTAGCTGACCAAACCCTTCAGCGTGTGTTTGGTCCCTTGACCAAGTAGCTTCATCACCATTATATATGACTCACCAAAGCTAGTTGTGGGCTATGAGACCAGCTATTGTGAGCTACTTCTGAAAATCCTATGGCAGACTACTTGAGGTGAGGTCATGGATGACTTTATGGCTTGCTTGATGGTTAAGTCAAGTCTGGTAAGCACCGCCCAGCGCACCTGCTTCACCACTGAGCTGCTTGTTCAATAGCTTCTGACCGTGTTGACTGGGACGTGGCTTGGTGCTTGGTGATCTGGCCAGGAGTCTGGTTCTCCCCTGAGTAGCTTTGTTGGACCGCTGAGCAGCTTCTTTAGCAGTTCGGTCTTGTGCCAAGCTCGTGATTGACCATGTCAAGCATATTTCTGATTGTGCCAGGCCTAGTCTGGTGCTAGGCTGAGCGGCTAAGCAGGTCCGCTTAGCTGCCTGGTTGAGCAGTTTGGTCCAGGTTAGGCAGGTGGCCAAGTCAGCTCAGCGGGGCTTGTTCCACGCTCAGCTGCCTGGTTGAGCACCTTGATTTTCTTGACTTTTGTTGCCTTTTGACCATGAATCTTTGATCTTATTTTCTTCATTTTATTTCCTACAAAATACATAAAAAGGCAATACAAACACAAATATACC
>NW_017727844.1:96708-104959 GCF_001865875.1 Lupinus angustifolius
AAGAAAGATTCAAATAAAATCAATTGTGCAAAACCAAAAAAGTTTCTCACTAAGCTCACATAATTATTGTGTTTGGCTTACACTCCCTCACAACGTTGGTTTATGTACAACTCTTTATTTTTTAAACAAATTCACAAGGTCATGATAAATAATTTTCCAAAAAGTTTGCATTTTATCCAAGTTATAACATTATGAATTATTCACAAAATTTTCAATTTTTCATCTCATGTTGCTCATCAAAGCTTGTAAGTTACAAAGTCATTGATCTTGAAAAATGTTTAAGCCAAGTTTGTGTTTATTTACTTTGTTTAGTTTCAACAAATTCACTTTTTAAATAAATCTTCAAAAATAAAAAATAAACACATTAAAAAAATAATTTTAACAAGTATAAACACACTAAAAATAAAAATAAACACACTAAAAAAATTAAAATAAAGTAGAAATAGCTGAAAGTTTTAAAATGCAGCAAAATTTTCATTCTTTCAAAACGTTATACACACTCCCCCAACTTAAGTACTTGACTTGTCCTCAAGTGAAATTTTTTTTTAGGAAGTTTGTATAATATTTTGAAATAATGAAAAAGAAAATTAAAACTAGTCACCATTTTTAGGAGAACACAAAATTTTACTCTCCTTGTTTTCACTATCCTCTCCTAGATAGTGGTGCCATCAACTCCTTATTTTTGTCTGTTTGTTTGGACTTGTTTTCCTGTAAATCATTTCGAACTTGCAATTTTATTTTGCTTTGAGGTTAGTCTAACAATTCACATGAATTTATAATTTCCTAAGACACTAAGTTTATGAATTAAATTTGATTGAGAGAATTCGAACCAAACATCATGCTTTTTCACGAAAATTGATGTTTAGAAATTATTTTTTAATCATATTTCAAATCCAAGTGATAAAATGGAATCCCAAACAGAATTTATGGAAATTCAAAACACATTTTATCACACCAAACATCCATAAATAAATCCATTCATAATTTCATGAATTTATTTTGTTAAATGGTGAACCAAATAACACACGCTTTAGGAGTTCTCAAGTTTGGAAAAATTCATTTTTGGCACAAATGTAACAAGCATGCTCTTAGTTTTAAAAATTAATTTGACAATTTCAAAATCATTTACTAAGGCATTGATTGAGATGTTTGGTTAAAGTATCACAAGATAAAGTATCCTCAAAAAGTACATGGTGAATACTTAACCTTTAAGAATTCAAGTGGCTTCCCTTTTTGAAGAAAAAGTCTAGCCACTAATCCTTGTTTATTTCAATCTCTTTTATGTTGTTCTTTTGAAAAAGTAGACGAGGGGTACCTCCACATCTCTTAAAATTTTTATAACAACAATAAAAGGTTTCTTAACTAGTGGGTTTTCACTCCACTAATTCACTTTTTTTTTTTTTTCCAAATGTACAAAACATAAAAATAAAGATGTACAAAAGGAAAAATAAATTTATACAAAAGAGAAAGATAATGTTATGCACAATTATTTGATAAATGACATATAAATATGAAATGTTTTATTATTAAAGCAATTCCCCGGCAGCGGCGCCATAAAAGTGTATGATTTTTAGGTATGTTTGTCCCTTATCAAAGCTCGACATCAGGAATCCAGGGATCAAAATGAAATGAAAGACTTAGCTTTGAAAAGAGACTATGCTGACATGTGCTCCAAATCTAGTAAGGTTGCCATGATAAGACAAAAGAGGGTCATGGATGAAGAAATGAGGGACCTATGGGAACGACTTGAGGCTCAGGGACATGCTTTGAAAAATAAGACAAAGATAGAGGAGACGACTAGAAGGGAGCTTGAGCAAGCTAGAGCTATAATAAAGGAATATTAGAAGGCTCTTGATCAATCTCACAAAAAGGGTGATGATTACAAGAGGTCATTGGATCAACTAAAGGAAGAAGCCATGGTAAGGGAGACTCAGCTAATGGACCAACTAAAAGAATTAATAGAATCCTATGATCATCTGAAAGGGAATCAACAAGTTTAGGAACATAATTGGAGAAACACTTTGAATGAATGTGAAGGAGAGAGAGAGAGAGAAATGGAGAGGAAGATGTCACAACATCATTGAAGGGTTTGGAGACTTCGTAGATGGTTGGATGATAACATTTGAGGAAGCCCAACAAGAATTCCATATGTACCCAAATATAGAGATACGCCCAGCTCTGAGAGTCCTTTCCAGTAGCTACACTCAAGTTGCGAAGAAGCTCAGACGCTCGAGAAGGGAAAGTAATGAGGGGGTTCTAATTAGGATTGCTTAGTTTTTATTTATTTTTCAGTGTTTAATAAATAAGGAATGGAGGAAATCGACATATGTGATTCCCCTTCCTCGATGAAATTTTGCTTCGTTATAATAAATAATTTTTTTTTCTAATTTCTTAGCCAAGCAAAACTCATAAAAGGTCATAAATAATAAAAAAAAAAAAAAAAAATCAAAATAAAAATAAAAAAAGAGTTCTAAACCATGCAAAAGACATAAACTTGGTCTACCAATATTCTAAAGATTGTTGTAAACCGTAAACGAGCTAAGAGACTATGCTCCTTAGTCATCAAAACATGAGGGATTATAACTCTATAAAGGGGTTTTAATATGATACTAGAATTAAAGATGCAGTCTTGGTCTAGAAAGTTTTTATTCTAAGGATTGTCATCAACCACACATGGGCTTATGGACTATGCTCCTTAATTCCCAAGTCTAGGGGTCATTCATATAACAAAAATACAAAAAAGGATATCTCTTATAAAATTCACTATTGCTTACAACCATTTTTAAACATTGCATTCATCCATTCACCAGGTCAGCATTGCTTCGCAACAACCCTACCACACCTGACTCCGTGCTAGGCAAATGGCAGACTCTTCGAATACCAGCCATGATAATAAAACTAAGTTAGCTGACATGATGGAGCAAATGGTAGAAATGTTCCAGATTATGAAAGTTATCCAAAGTGAAATGGGAAGGAATACCCAAGCTGCTACCACCGAGCCACATGATCATCTTCAACACCATCTAGGTTTCAGGAATCCCAGCCATGGAAATGGTACTAACCAACATCAGGAAGGCCATGATGGGGCAATCCCCCATAAAAACAACATGAGACAACAAACTCCACTAGTAGTCCTCAACGATGATCCTGATTATGAACCTCCTCAAAGGTCCGCTAGAGCCCGTACTAATGCCCACGATCCACCGAAGGGGGCATATAGTCATGCTGCAACCCAAAGGAATCCTCTGGGTAGTAACGCTCCAAATATATGAAAAGAAGAGGAAAAATGGAGCTCAATTGAAGAGAAATTGAAAGCCATTGAGGGGGCAAACTGTCCAGAACTCAAAAATGCTTTTGAGATGTGCTTGGTGCCAGATGTGGTGCTTCCATCCAACTTTAAGGTGCTAGAGTTTGAAAAGTACACCATGACTACTTGTCTTAAAAAGCCATCTACATATGTACGTCAGGAAATTGTCAGTGTATCATAGGAATGACATACTCTTGATCCATTGCTTTCAAGACAGCTTGGTGGGAGGGGCTATGACTTGGTACATTCGGCTGGAGAAAACGCAAATCAGAACTTTCCTGGATTTGTCTAATGCCTTTGTCAAGCAGTACAAGTATAATGAGGATGTTGCACCTGATATGACTCAACTGCAGAATATGTCTACAAAGCCATCAGAGAACCTTCGTGAGTTTGTCTAGAGGTGGAGACGACTAGCATCTCAAGTCCTTCCACGATTAGAGGAAGAAGAGCAACTGTCCATCTTTATCGACACCCTACAACATCCATACTATGAACGACTCATAGGGAATGTGACATCTAATTTGAATGATCTCATCAAAGTGGGAGAGAAGTTAGAGGGAGGAATCAAGAGTGGAAAAATATCTGAAGTAGGTTCAGGCTCCTGAAAGAAGCCTGCTTTCATGAAGAAGAAAGATGTAGAGACTCATTTCATTGTTGTTGAGCCAAAGAGGTTCCAACCTAGAAACAACAACAATTATCGTACGCCCTCTCCGTTCACACAAAATCAAACACAAAATAAAACACCAAGAAAAACACAGAACCCACAAAACCACAACCAAAATACCACATCTCCAAACAACAACACATATCAACCCATACAAGGCCATACACAATACTCGAGAAACTACAACTACAACCAACCACAATGGAAATCGCATGTGTTTGACTGGATCCCGATGACATACACATACCTTTTCGCCTATCTCCTAAGACAAGGAATGATAACACTTGTCCTTTGAAGAATACTTGAGAATCTTGGACCATGGTACAATGAAAATGTTACATGCGCTTATCATTTTGGAGTGGTAGGACATCTAATAGAAAACTGCAAGGCATTCAAATTCAAGGTCCAAGACCTTATCAATGCCCAACGGATAGACTTTAGAGAAGTCACACCCAATATAACAAGGAATCCTCTATCTACCCATGGAGATCAAGTAGGGAACTCTATAGAGGAAGAGGACGAGGTTGCGGTTTTTGACAAAGTTGATGAGCTGAAGATGCCCATGGGGTTCATCTTCTGGGAGATGTGCAAGGAAGGTTTAGTAGAAGTTCTTGTCTAAGTGGCAGATGATAGTAATATGAAGAACTGTCAGATGCACGACCATGTTGGCCACAATTTGGAGGAATGTGAGGTGTCCAAATTACTTCTTCAAAAGATGATAGACTTAAAACTGATTGCTATAGGATGAAAGTCCCAATGCCATGGAGTTAATGTCATAGAACGAAATCAAAAGGAGTTCTTAGTGTTTATACGCGAGTATGAACCTGTGGTAAATCCACCTAGGGGTGCTCATACCTACTTTTCCCAAAGGCGATGGGAACCTTACATTTAACATATGGAACCAATAATAATAGGAGGAGTGGGTCCGTTCCTCTATGAATCAGACAAAACAGTGCCTTGAAAATACAAAGGAGAGAGCTCATAAATAGATCCTGTGGTAATCACTAATATTGTTGGAAATATTAGTGTCACAAGGGCTAGGCGTATACATGTTCCTCTAGAGGTAGAGAGAGGTCCAGATGGGACTTCTAAAGGCAAAGAAAAGACATCTGATTATGTTGAAGAGGAAGTTGATGTGGGGCTATCTGAGGGAGTGTAAAATGATGAGGCTTGCAAATTTCTCAAGTTCATAAAACAAAGCGAGTACAAGGTAGTCGATCAATTGAACAAGACACCCAACAAGGATATCTTTGTTCTCATTATTGGTGAGCTCTGAGGCTCACAAAAACCTACTATTGAAAGTGCTAAATCAAGCTCATGTCAGCCACGAAATATCCACTAACAAGTTGGGAGGAATACTCAATAACATTGTGGCCAATGATTATATCTCTTTCTTTGACCAAGAGATACCCTCTGAAGTTACTGGACATGTTCATCCTCTACACATCTCAGTTATGTGTAACAGTTGTGTGATCGGAATATTACTCTTAGAGAACGGATCATCTCTGAATGTTATGACTAAGAAGACCTTCTCCACGTTGTCGGAGAATGCATCCCACTTGAGGACTAGCTCAATGATCGTCAAAGGTTTCGATGGTTCTCATAGAGATATGATAGGAGAGATGGAGTTACCCATGAAGATTGGACCATGCATATTCAACATATTATTTCACGTGATGGACATCAATTCGACATATAGATGCTTGTTGGGATGCCCCTGGATTCACTCATCAGGAGCGATACCATCCACCCTACACCAAAAGGTGAATTTCATCGTGGATGGAAGGTTAATAATGGTTTCGGGGGCAGAAGGTGTAGTGGTGTCCCTACCTTTTGGCACACCTTACATAGATGTAACTGAAGAGGCATTCAAAACATCATTCCCAGGCCTTGAGATTGCTAACACCATATTTGTGATGGAAGGACCGCCATTGCTGAAAGTCTATCCATCTGATGCTTCTCTCATGATGGCAAAAGTGATGATTTGAGAAGGATATCAGTCGGGGAGAGGATTAGGAAGATATGGACAAGGACGTGAAAAGATTGTAATAATCAGTGGTAATAAAGATCGATATGGCTAGGGATATCAACCTACTTGTGAAGATAGACTCTGAACCATTGAAGAAAAGAATAGTATGTTTTTGGCTTTGCTGGAGGAGTTTGGATTGGAGGGTGTGACAAATTCTCCCATCCCCCTCATCAGCCAAAGCTTTTTTAGTGGCAGTGTCAAGTTCTCAGAGATGGTGGCCATGGTGGAAGATGAAGAAGCGAATGAAGAGCTTGAGTTTGTGTACATGTGTCCCCCTAGCACCTGCTTGAATAACTGGACTGAAGAACCACATGCATTAGTTACTATAGGACCAACGTAATGACTATGTGAAATATTTTAGTCTGGCCCGAGGCTATTAGATGTTTTATTATGCTTTCAATAATAAGGGCCCATTTCTTTCAGTTATCCCATTCAATAAATAAAGATTAACCTTTTTCAATCATATCCATTTATTTCTTTTGCATTTCCATTTTTATTGTTTGCATGCCAAAGTAAAATAAAATCAACATACAATCAATAAAGAGAGATAAAAGTCAAATTAAAAGGTGATCTGAATCAGTTATCCCCATGTGCCGATCCGTTAGCGATTTTGAAAATGAGGACCATAACAGTAAGCCCTCCTTTAGCCCTGCCAACCATCAACCAGATAGAGGATGACAACGATGATGATCAATGGGAGGCACCCCATAACTACTCAGATTGGTGGAGCAAGAAGCCAGAGAAATCGAACCTCACCAAGAGCCTGTCGACCTTGTCAACCTAGGGTCTAAAGAGGATAAGAAGGAGGTGAAAGTAGGTACCATAATGAATGGTAAGGAACTAGAGCAGCTAGTCCAACTCTGGCATGAATTCAAAGACGTTTTTTCTTGGTCATATGATGAGATACCAGGGCTAGATCGACATATTGTGGAACATAAATTGCCACTAGTACCTAACTCTAGACTAGTGAAATAGAATCTGTGAAGGATCAAACTAGAAATCTCCTTAAGGGTCAAGGAAGAAGTGGAAAAATGGTTAACAAATGAATTCTTTAAAGTTGTTGAGTATCCAGATTGGGTAGCCAACATGGTGGTTGTGCCAAAGAAAGGGGGAAAGCTGAGAATATGTGTTGACTATAGAGATCTCAACAAAGCCAACCCAAAGGATGATTTTCCAGTACCACATATAGATGTTCTGGTTGATAGTAATGATGACCATGCCCTCTTCTCATTTATGGATGGGTTTTCGGGATATCATCAAAACAAAATGGCACCCAAAGACGTGAACAAAACTACATTCATCACTCTGTGGGGCACCTTTTGTTACCATGTCATGTCGTTTGGATTAAAGAATGTTATGGCTACATATCAAATAGTCATGGTATCTCTTTTCCAAGACATGATGCACTAGGAAATTGAGATCTACGTGGATGATATCATTTGTAAGTCCAAAACTGAGATAGGGCAAGTTGGAAACTTAAAGAAGTTATTCGAAAGACTACAAAAGTACAAAATCAAGTTGAATCCAACCAAGTGCAGCTTTGGGGTGAAATCTGGTCGAGTCTTGGGTTATATCGTTAGCCAAAAAGGTAGCGTGGTAGATCTAGAGAAGGTGAATGCCATTATTGAAATTCCAGCCCCTCGAACACAGGAAGAAGTTAGAGGATTCTTGGGGAGGTTGAACTACTTTTCAAGATTCATCTCACAACTAACATCTACATGTGAACAAATATTCAAGCTCTTAAGGAAGAACCAGGAAGTGAAGTGGAATGATGCGTCTCAGCCGACATTCGAAAAAATAAAGCAATATTTGACAGATCCTCCAATGTTGATGCCTCCAGTTCTAGGGTGACCTTTGATCATTTACCTCACTGTACTTGAATAGGTGTAGCGGTCAAAGTATCCGCTTTTTGCAAACAACAAATAATGCTGAAATTCCCCTAGTTTAATCGATTAACATAGAAAGAATAATCGATTAACACAAGCAATTTAATCGATTAAAACACCTCAGATAGCACAAACAGATTCAATTTCTTGTACGACAAGCAATTGAGATCGAAGCAAATATACAGAGCTAACAGATATATCAGAGTTACAGCAGTATAGTATAGACACAGATTATTACAATTAATACAACTATACCAAGTAATCGATTAAAGCAATAAAGAGAGTAGGGAAAGAAAAAGCCTGCAACAAGGTTTTTATCCTGTTTCGTTTGCAGGTCCACTTGCAAACTACATCCAGGCCTCCCG
>NW_017727844.1:105059-106636 GCF_001865875.1 Lupinus angustifolius
GCTTATAAAGAAACCATTATGCAGCCTAGTTAATCGATTAAATCCTTGGTTAATCGATTAACGAGATACAAAATTGTAACTGATTCGGTTTTCCAAGATTTATGTTCCAACTGCTTTTCAAAAACTTATGTTAATAAATTAAAACTTACTTTAATCGATTAACTGCATATTTCTAAGTGTATTTTTAAATTGCAATACTCAAATACGTTATGCACTTAACTTATACATGTTCAACACTAAGTTTATGCCTAGGATGCACAGATAACATGTATATATATTAGGCATGAACATATTATGAATGACATATCTCAAAATAAAATGATTTAATGATTATGTATATGAGACATGCGTTGAGTTTACCTAAGCCTTAGACTCAACCAAAACTAATTACTAGACTAATTCTAATACCAATCTTGAGGCTTAAGCATGTTGATTTGTTGATGATCTTCAAGCTCTTATGAAACACAAGTTGTCCTCATCAAAACACATAGTGGGCAAGCTTTCCAAAGTGCTCCTATTGATATGCGCACTTTCAATCTTCCCCTTTTTGATGATGACAAACACTACACCATTTGACTACACCATTAGCTTGAAGAATGTATTGGCACTGATTGATAGTATGAAGCACGAATATTTCGGAAGCAGAATTAAGATCAACCCGCACAATCAGACAACAACAAAACACCCTTTCTCCCCCTTTTGACATTATCAAAAAGATAACACAGGTCAAAAATAGACAGAGATATGTAGTTAGACATAAAACGAAGTTAATGAATTAATTTGGGATTTAACTATTAACCTGTCTTATAATCGGTGACTTCAACAAAATGATCTTGTTTATACAATAAAATAACTAAAAGGTAACGTGAAAGGCATACAATACAATAACCAATAGGTTATGTGAACAACATATAAGATTTACCATATCAAATAGCAATAAGCAGAATAAGCAAAGTAGTGCAATAACCAACTTAATTTATGCACCATAAAATCTCATATGATCAAGAGCCATCCAAATAACCAAATAAGCTATTTTGACATAATTAAAAGTAAAATGCGCAAACTTAAAAAAAATAGCATAGAGAGTAAAAATATCTAGCAATCAAACAAACCATAAAATGTCAAACCATAATAGAAAAAGCACAAATAAGTCTCGAAACAGTAACAACAACTGAATCCACAAAGTGCAATAATAGAAGAAATAAACCTAAGGGTAGGATATCCTAGGTCTAAAGTCCTAAGCTACGGTTGAGGTGGAGGAAGATCAATCTCATCATCAGGAATAGCTACAGACTGGTCACCCCTGATCAGCATAGTCAACTTCTGAAATTCAAAGCAAAACAGTGCATTCTGAGCTTCAACTGTAGAGCGAATGAAGGCATTCTGAGCTTTGACTGTTGATTGAATTAGATTCCTCACGGTTTGATATTGGTTGTCAGAATAAGCAATTTGACGTTCTTCATATTGTTGCATACCAGCATAGTACGAGTCTTTCAACCCTTGAAAGTGTAGATCCATGCGGTTGTTGAGCCTTTGTTCCATAGCTTCCATATGAGCCATACCAAAAACAGAATCCT
>NW_017727844.1:106736-111541 GCF_001865875.1 Lupinus angustifolius
TAGTACCGTACTTGTAGATACCCATCTTGTGAATCAGACTCTCACTAACCAAATGATCCACAATCCGTGATATAAAGATACTGTAGGGAAGCAACTTAGACTGCGACAGAGAAACACTATTCATAATCTTTAAGATCTCCTCAGGCCAGGTAATCATCACATTGTTCTTAACAGCGTACATGAAACGTAAATCATTCACAGTGGGCTGTGCATGATTTGTGTTCCTCTGCACCAGAATATAAGCGATGATATAATGCAGCAGCCTATTTAAACAGATAATGACCCAGCCTTGGTCAATGCACCCTGAATGTACAGATGAGGTCCTCTAAGAAACGACTTATACACCTCAGTACATCAAAATTATCCTTAACCCATGAACAGTCTCCTATACCATAACCCGAAGATGATAACCCACCAACATTCATAAATAGGTCCTCACTAATCTCAAATAGTTTTCCAGAAATCATAGACCAGTATTTACCATCCTTATATATGAAATTTGCATGAAATTCCCTAACTAGAGGAGGGTAAACTTGTCCCTTCAATTCTAGAAATTTAACGGCTCCTTGAGCCTCCATATCATGCGAGAAACTGAAATTCTGTTCCGCCACCCAGGTTAGATCAACATACCTTACATAAGTGGGTTTTCGTCCTTGAAATTTAGCCAAGCGAGTCTCTTGCAGAATGAGCGAGTAGAATGGGTCACCACGGTCCTGTTGGGTGCTCCGAGAAGGAATGAGGCAAACCTAACCTAGGGTTTTGATTTGGGGAAAAACGGGATTGAAGTGAAATAGAATGAAATTGGAGATTTCTAGGAGGTTAGAGAGGGTTAGGGGTGAGGTTTATCTAGATTAATGCACTTGGGTCAGTTGTATCACGGTTACAGAGACTCAAAAGGAAGAGGAAATAGAGAAAATACCGAAAAAAGTGAGAAACTGAGGTGCTGTCTGCACTTGTATTGCTGGTTTTAATCGATTAACGGGCATGGTTAATCGATTAAAATCATACGAAAAATGATTTTTCAAAAACTGATGCCCAGGTAATCGATTAACATTAATGCTTAATAGTTTAAACATGGTAAATAAAGTTTTTAACAAGCATAACAGTTTCAACTTTTTGGGACTTATGCATGCATTCTAACAGGTTAATCTAAACATATGTAATCACAAGAAATAGGTTATCATGAGATATCATTTTGCATTTTAACATATTTCATTTAAATCAAGAGACTAATGAACATGTAGAAACAAGACATAAACTAAACATCTAGACAGTTTTAATCAAGATATTGTTCATCAAGAATTCCAAGTTCTCTCCTTAGAACATAGAAAGTATCCCGTGGAAGGGGCTTGGTGAAATCTGATAATTGTTTAGAGGTTTCAACAAATTCAAGCACGCAAATGATGTCTAATTTCTATATGCTTTGTTCTAGAATGCAAAACGGGATTCTTGGATAGGTTTATGGCACTTGTATTATCGCATTTTATTGGGATCTTTTCGAGTTTACGACCAAAGTCCTTAAGTTGCTGCTTCATCCAAAGGATTTGAGCGCAACACACAACGGCGGCAATATACTCCGCTTCGACGGTGGACATAGCAACACAGGCTTGCTTTTTACTGTGTCATGCAACTAATGAACTACCCCACAAGTGACAAGTACCACTAGTGCTTTTCCGATCCAATTTACATCCGGCGAAATCGGAATCGGAATATCCCACCAAGGATAGTGAGGCATCCCGAGGATACCATAATCGCATATTAGTTGTTCCTTTTAAATATATCATGATTCTTTTAACAGTTACATAATGTGATTCCTTAGGTAAAGACTGAAATCTCGCACACATGCATACACTAAACATGATATCAGGTCGGCTTGCAGTTAAGTAAAGTAATGAGCCAATCATACCACGATATTTTGTTACGTCTATCGCTTTTCCTTTTTCGTCCTTATCTTGGTAGCATGCAGATGCCATAGGAGTGGATTCTTCCTTACATTTATCCATATCGAATTTCTTAAGTAACTCTTTGCAATATTTAGCCTGATGAATGAATATCCCACTTTCTAGCTGCTTTATTTGAAGCCCCATAAAGAATGTGAGTTCTCCCATCATAGACATTTCGAACTCCCCCTACATCATCTCAGAAAATTTTCTCTACACAAGATATCATTAGTAGATCCAAATATTATGTCATCTACATAGATTTGTACAAGCAGAACATGATTTTCTGATTTTCTAATAAAAAGCGTTGTGTCAACCAAGCCTCTCTCGAACCCTTTTTCTAAAAGAAAGGTGCTAAGTCTGTCATACCAAGCTCTAGGAGCTTGTTTGAGACCATATAGTGCCTTTTTAAGTTTGTAAACATGGTTTGGATATTTAAAATTTTCAAAACTAGGCGGTTGATCAACATAAACTCCTTCTTGAATGTAGCCATTCAAGAAGGCGCTTTTTACGTCCGTTTGAAATAATTTGAAATTCATAAAAGATGCAAAGGAAATAAGCATTCTGATGGCCTCTAATCTGGCTACAGGAGCATAGGTTTCGTCATAATCGATACCCTCCTCCTGGTTGTAGCCTTTGGCCACCAAACGTGCTTTATTTCGAATTATTAAGCCAGATTCATCAAGTTTATTTCTGAAGACCCATCGAGTACCAATCACGGGATGATCTTTAGGTTTAGGGACCAAGTCCCACACACTATTACGCTCAAACTGGTTTAGCTCTTCTTGCATAGCTATACCCCAGTGTACATCCTCAATGGCCTCATCAACGGTCTTAGGCTCAATTTGCGATACAAAAGCTACAAAATTACAGAAATTTCGTAAGGAACTACGGGTTACCACTCCCGTAGATATGTCACCTATAACTTTATCAATTGGGTGAGCTTTCTTTGTTTTCCACACGGTAGGCATGTCTGAGTGCTCTTGAGGTTCGATTTGACCTTCATCATTGGCTCCTTTTTCATTATCCATGTCCTTGGAGTATGCTTCTTCCAAAGCACCTGCAACATCATCAGAAACGACCTTTCTCTTCTCTTTTGGAGAAGATTCGTCAAACTGTACATGGATAGACTCTTCAACTTGCATTAAATATTTGTTAAAGACTCTGAAAGCTTTACTATGAATCGAGTAACCCAAAAATATTCCCTCATCGGCTTTAGAATCGAATTTTCCTAAAGCCCGCTTTCCATTATTTAATATAAAACATTTGCAACCGAAAGCGTGAAGATGGGATATATTTGGTTTGCGGCCTTTTAAAAGTTCATAAGGAGTTTTGTTCAAGTTTGGCCTTAAGAGTACTCGATTTATAACATAGCATGCAGTATGAACTGCATCAGCCCAGAAGTACTTGGGGGTATTACTTTCGTTAAGCATGGTTCTCGCTAATTCTTCTAAAACACGATTTTTCCTCTCTACAACTCCATTTTGTTGTGGAGTGCGAGGAGCAGAGAACTGATGCAAAATGCCATGCTTATCACAGAATTTGTCGAACTGAAAGTTCTCAAATTCTCCCCCGTGATCACTTCGTATATATATTATTTTTAGGTTAAGTTGGTTTTGGATTTGCTTGGCAAGATTTTTAAAATTTTTGAACGCGTCGCTTTTTGATGATAAAAACAATGTCCATGTAAATCTAGAGAAATCATCAACAATAACTAGAGCGTAGTAACTACCACCAAAACTCATGATTTGTGATGGTCCAAACAAGTCCATATGGAGTAGCTCCAAAGGTCTTGAAGTGGATATCACATTTTTATTTTTAAAAGAGTTTTTGGTTTGTTTACACTTTTGACAAGTGTCACAAATTTCTTTAGTTTTAAAATTCAATTTTGGTAGCCCCTCAACTAGTTCGTTTGATGATAATTTATCTAGATGCTTTATATGGATATGTGCAACACGTCTATGCCATAGCCAGATGTCATCTTCTTTAGAAATAAAGCATTTTGAAAATAATGTAGTGACATCGTCCAAATTAACCATGTAAATATTATTTATACGGTGACCAACAAATTTAACGTTATTAGATAAAATATCACGAATGACACAACAATCAGAATCGAAGGATACACGATTACCTTTATCGCAGAGTTGGCTTATACTCAACAAGTTATGTTCTAGTCCTTCAACATAAAGGACATTATCAATCAGAGTTTGGGATGAGTTACCAACTGTTCCTGTGCCGAGTATCTTTCCCTTGTTGTTGTCTCCATAAGTGACGTATCCTTTTCCTTTAAGTGAGAGATCCAGGAAATTTGATCTATCACCTGTCATATGCCTCGAACACCCACTATCTAAGTACCATTTTTGTCCATGTGTTCGGAGACATACCTGCAAAATAGATTACTTACTTTTCTCAGGTACCCAATTTATGTTGGGTCCTTTTCTGTTAGTGATTAGGGAATCATCTCCCTTCTTTTTCCATACATAAACTCCGCTAGGTATACCATACTTTTTGATATAGCATGAATGATAAGTATGACCATATGTGTTACAATAAAAACAAGTAGGAGAATGCTTATGATATTTGTTTCAGTTTTTCTTTAAGTTTGAAATTCTCTTCTTCCAAAGTCTCGCAAGTCTCACATACAAATTTTTGACATAAATTATTTTCAGAGCAGTTACATGTACTACATGAATAGATGATGTCTAATGTTTCATTTTCTAATTTCAATTCATCTAATTCCTTTTGTAGTTTGCTTATTTTTTCTTCATTTAGTAGGATTATTCTTTTTCTATCAACGTTTATCCTAGCCAATTTTTTTAATTCTTCATGTAACTCGACATAAGCCTCATATAAAACATCATA
>NW_017727844.1:111641-111968 GCF_001865875.1 Lupinus angustifolius
TCCTCCTCACTAGAGGTGCTTGATGTCGTTTCCTCCTCAGGTACATCCCATACGAAGGTTTTCTTAGATTTGAATTCCCTGGGAGTGCTCTTTTCTGAATCAGCCTTTTTCAGATAGGTTGGACACTAAAATCGCATGTGTCCTGCTTTTCCGCACTCGTGGCCAGTGAAGCGATCTTTGGTGTTCTTGCCTTTCTTGGTTGATTCCTTCGCTTCTTTCTTCTGAAACTTTTTGAATCCTCCTTTTCTTTTTATGAATTTACTGAATTTTCGAACAAGGAGACCCATTGTTTCATCATCCAGATCAGAGTCAGATTCATCATCATCT
>NW_017727844.1:112068-112644 GCF_001865875.1 Lupinus angustifolius
CGCTAGTGCCTTAGTTAGTCACTTGTTAAGTGTCCCACATTTCTTTTGCATTTTGGCACTGTGAGACCCTAAAGAACTCATCGTAGGATAGGGCCGATGTGATGATATTTTTGGCGCGTAGGTTATGCTGGACCCTCTTGCGCTCATCATCGGTCCATAGACTTTTAGGCTTGTCTATAGGTTCATCGTTCACTAGGTGCTGTGGAACGAAAGGCCCGTTGACTACAGATTCCCAAATATACTAGTAAATGGCTCCTATAAAGATTTGCATGTGGACTTTCCAGTAGGCATACCCTTCACCACTGAATATGGGTGGTCGGTTAATGGATGAACCATCACCACCAAACGGGTTTGTAGAACCCATTATATTTCCCTTAGGATCATGAATACGCGGTTGAGCTAGCACCTCGTACTAGCTCTGATACCACTTGTTAGGTATCAGTGGCTAAAATACACCTAGAAGGGGGGGGGTTGAATAGGTGTAGCGGTCAAAGTATCTGCTTTTTGCAAACAACAAATAATGCTGAAATTCCCCCAATTTAATCGATTAACACAAGCAATTTAATCGATTAAAAC
>NW_017727844.1:112744-113059 GCF_001865875.1 Lupinus angustifolius
AGATTTTTCTTCACTATAATCGAAATAACGTTTTACAAACAATTCTTTCAATTACAACACTTCGACACTTTCTTGAAAACTAAAGAACCTTATCCCTTGGTTTGACTCCCTTCCTACCGCCCAAGAAAACCTTTCTTGCGGTGTAGCCCCAGCCAATAACTTATTCTTTCTATCAAGATCTCTAAGCTAATGAAGACGCAACTCAATCTCGTTGGTAGTAAGACACCTAAAGATTCCCAAAATTACAACACTTTTATAACACAAAATATAGAGTAATCTAAAGCACTTACAATGCTCAAATTAAAACAATTAAGA
>NW_017727844.1:113159-138853 GCF_001865875.1 Lupinus angustifolius
AATCGATTAAAACTTACCTTAATCGATTAACTGCATATTTCTAAGTGTATTTTTAAATTGCAATACTCAAATACGTTATGCACTTAACTTATACATGTTCAACACTAAGTTTATGCCTAGGATGCACAGATAACATGTATATATATTATGCATGAACATATTATGAATGACATATCTCAAAATTAAATGATTTAACGAATTATGTATATGAGACATGCATTCAGTTTACCTAAGCCTTAGACTCAACCTAAACTAATTATTAGTCTAAGTCTAATACCAATCTTGAGGCTTAAGTACGTTGATTTGTTGATGATGTTCAAGCTCTTATGAAACACAAGTTGTCCTCATCAAAACACATAGTGGGCAAGCTTTCCAAAGTGCTCCTCTTAGCATGCGCACTTTCACCATTTACTATCTGAGCAAAAAATTCACAGCTTGTGAGATTAAGTATTCCATGCTTGAATGTACTTGTTGTGACTTGGTTTGGGAATCCCGTCGTCTGCGGCAATATATGTTGAGTTATACCACATGGTTAGTTTTGAAAATGGATCCCATCAAATATATTTTCGAGAAACCTATACTAACAGGAAGGATTGCTAGATGGAAAGTGTTACTATCTGATTATGACATTGTGTATGTTACACAGAAGGCTATAAAAGGGAGTGTCATTGCTGACTATTTAACTAACTAACCTATGGAACAACTAGGGAATATGAAGTATAAATTCCCAAATGAGGATATCATGGTCTTATCCAGTAATTCCAAAGAAAAAGATAAATGGACCTTTGTCTTTGCTGGGGCCTCCAATGCGCTTGGACATGGAGTATGTGTTATGTTGGTGTCTCTAGTGGGGAAGTTCCTTCCTTTCATTGCTAGACTATGCTTTGACTACACCAATAATATGGCAGAGTATGAAGCATGCACTTTGGAACAGAAAGCTACTATAGACTCGAAAGCCAAGATCCTGAAAGTATTTGGGAATTCTACTCTGGTAATCCATTAGATAAAAGGAAAATGAGAAACTCGTGACATCAAATTGGTGCCTTAAAGAGATTACATTCAGAAATTGGTTGAACGGTTCGATTAAGTGGATTTCTATCACGTCCCTAGAGAGGATAACAAGTTGGCAGATGCACTAGCAACCCTATCCTGAATTTTCCATATTGGTGGAGACAACCTGCTCCTATTCCAAATAGGAGATAAGAATGAACCCGATTATTGCCACGTAATCAAAGGAGAGCCCAACCGTAAGCCATGGTACCATGACATAAGAGAGTACTTAACAAGTCAGGAATATCCTCCCAATGCTTCAGAGAGTGACAAGAGGACACTCAGGAGACTAGCTATGAACTTCTTTTTGAGTGGGGATGTTGTTTACAAGAGGAATCATGATATGATACTTCTTCGGTGCCTAGAAGCCAAGGAAGCTTAGAAAATAATGGAAGAGATATATGAGGGAGCTTTTGGAACCCTTGCAAATGGGCATGCCGTGGCCAAGAAGATCATGAGAGCTGGCTACTTCTGGTTTACAATGGAGATAGACTGTTGCAACTATGTGAAGAAATGCCACAAATGTCAGATATATACCGACAACATCAATGCACCTCCAAACCCCTTGAATGTCTTAACTTCGCCTTGGCCATTTTCTACGTGGGGGATGGATGTCATCGGACCTATAGAGCCTAAAGCTTATAATGGGCATCGATTCATTTTAGTTGCTATAGATTACTTCACTAAGTGGGTGGAAGCAAACTCTTACGCCATTGTGACTTGAAAGGTGGTGTTAAGTTTCATAAAAATAGAGTTAGTATGTCGGTATGGATTACCTGACCAGATCATTACTGACAATGCCACCAATCTGAATAACAAAATGATGACTGAGATGTGCAAAAAATTCAAAATAAAACACTACACATCTTCGCCATATCGACCTAAGATAAATGGGGCCGTCGAAGTAGCCAATAAGAATATCAAGAAAATAGTCCAAATGTTACCCTTCGCCTTACATGGTTACCACACTTCAGGTCATACTTCTACTAGGGCCATTCCATATTCAATGGTGTATGGCATGGAAGCTGTTCTTCCACTTGAAGTAGAAATTTCGTCTTTAAGGGTATTAGTAGAGGCAGGTTTGAAAGAGTCAGAGTAGATCCAGGTTCAACATGACTAGTTAAACCTGATAGAGGGTCGAAGACTAACTGCGATTTGTCATGGATAACTATATCATAAAAGAATGATGAAAGCTTATACAAAGAAGGTTCAACCATGCTAGTTTCAGGAAGGAGATCTTGTGCTAAAGAAGATTTTTCCAATCTATAAAGTTAGCCGAGAAAAATGGACTCCAAATTATGAAGGCCCTTATGTAGTCAAGAAAGCTTTCTCTGGCGGAGCCCTAGTCCTAACTAACATGGCGGGGAAGTTCTACATCTTACCGTAAATTCGGATGCAGTGAAGAAGTACTATGTATGAGGGTACTTCCCAAAACAAAACAAAACAAAAAAACAAAAATGTTTATGCATCGATTGTGTTTCTATTCACCACTTTGCATAGAGGTGGATGATGTAAACATAACCCATATGGTGTGAACCCTCAGACAAATCATCTTGATGATACAATGCATTTTTTATATTCCCAAACACTAAGAAGATACCCCTTGTCACCCCTTTTGAGCCTAGACAATATCGAAGGAGTTCATTCAAAAAAAGAAAAAAACATATGAAAACACCATAAAACTTGGGAAAAGGGTAGTTTTCCAACAAACCTTCATAGAGTCCGAAAGGAAAGAAAATGATTATACCAAAAGAATAAGAATAAGCCCAATAAGATTTTAGTAAACTCCTGGGCAAAAATAGAACCCAAAGTCTTAAAAGAAAAATCCCGCAATAAGCTATCTACTAAAGATGGATAAATATCATATCAAAGTTGGACTCTAGAGAAAGATTGGAAATAAGAATATGGAGAATGCGGAGAAAAGAGTGGGGCGGGAAACACATCATTTGAGCCTATACCTATTCTTTCTTAACCAATAGTCAAGCCACATTACAAGCCCGAAAAGTCCATGTTGCAATTTGAAATGTCTGAGGTACACACCAAGGTATAAAATAAACTGACTCCAAATAAATTCAAACACATTTTTTTGCAAATACTTTTGCATATTCACAATCCTTGCATAAACAGGAAAAATGGAGAGCCCGTTAAGTTCAAAACCTGAAAGGGTGGCTTAAACAAAAATTAGGGACACCCGTATAAACATAAAGGGAAGTACCTCTCAAAACATGTCATCTAGAAAGCTCGGAAATTTGGAAATTAATAAACTCTGGCATATTTTTTGCAAAAAAAATCTACCAAGTTGGGGCAATTTTGGATGGTTCGAGAAGTCTACCAAACTGGGGCAAATTTTTTTTCTTCAAAAATTTTACCAAACTAAAGCGTTTTTGAGTTAGTTGTAAGATTTGGGTGAGGGCTTTGCGATGACGAGCTTGTATGGTTTTTCTTGTTGGATAGCCAAAGGAATTTGAATAAACACGACTTTCTACCTATCCTTATCTTTTGGCATGCAAATAATTTTTCTAAGAAGCAAAATAAATTTTTGAACGAAGTCTTTTATTGGTCCATTCTGATATATAAAAATGGTATGAAGGGGGACACAAACATCAAACCTTGACAAAAATAAGGTCTGAATGTCTCCACAAATCTCAGAGATCCCAACGCTAAGGGGTGTTGCGAAAGCATGACATCACATAAGCATAAGCAAACTGACGAAACATTACATAACATATAATCATGCATTCAATCATACAACTTTGCATGGCCTCTCCAATAAGTATACACAAACAAACCACAAATTGCATATCACATAACCATGCATTCCAACATACATTTTCTACATCATATCTACAAAAACAAACGGTGCAGGACCATCCCATCCCGCAAGTGACTTCTCTAAACACACTCAAATCTCTTTCACGTTAAATGCGCAAATTGCCTCAAATGGTCCCTCATGGAAAATGTGGGAATTGGCTCAACAAATCTTTGGTCCATCATGGAAAATGTGTGAATTGCCTCAACAAATCCCTGGTCCATCATGACAAATGCGGGAATTGCCTAAAAAATCCCTGGTCTATCACAAAAAATGCGAGAATTGCCTCAACAAATCTCAGGTCCATCATGGCAAATGCACGAATTGCCTCAACAAATCCCTGGTACATCACGGCCAATGCGAGAATTTCCTCAACAAATCCCTGCTCCATCATGGTAAATGTGGGAATTTCCTCAACAAATCCCTGGTCCATCACGACAAATGTGGGAATTGCCTCAACAAATTCCTGGTGCGTCACGGCAAATGCAGGAATTGCCTCAACAAATCCATGGTCCATCACGACAAATGTGGGAATTGCCTCAACAAATCTCTGGTCCATCAAGAGAAATGTAGGAATTGCCTCAACAAATCTCTGGTCCATCACGACAAATTCAGGAATTGCCTCAACAAATCCCTAGTGCATTACGGCAAATGTGAGAATCGCCTTAACAAATCGCTGGTCCATCACGGCATATGCTGGAATTGCCTCAACAAATCTCTGGTCCTTCACGGTAAATGCAACAATTGCTTCATCAAATCCTTGGTTCTTTCCAGCAACGCGACAACTGCTTCAACAAATCCCTCGTCCACTAGTAGAGCCTTGATCTGCATTATCAAAATTCGGTACCTTCTCAATGACCTTTTTCCGAGCCTCAACAAAATAGTGTTCATTTTTTACTGGTTACCTACCATGATAACTCCCAAACCTCGGTTTGATTCCTATCAAGTATGCAACAAGTAAAGAGGGACAACTGTAAACACTCATTTTTGTACGGCCTAGAAAGAGGCAAAAGAAAAAAAATACTTTTTAAAGTAAAAATAATAAAGTGACTTTATTTAAATGTTAAATGAATAAAAATAATTAATGCTATTTTTATGGACTTTTTTATAAATTAAAGACACTTGGAGTATCCTTCTAGAAGCTTCATTTTACAATAGAATAAAAAAAAAGATAATGAATAAAACAAAGCAAAATAATAATATTCAATCAATGTTGTTAAGGTTCCTAAATCTAAGTCATTGGGTTAACCGAAAATTGAAAAATAACAAAAATAAACATGTTATAGGTTCCTAAATCTAAGTGATTAGGCTAACCAAAATGTAAAACTAAATTAAATTAATTCTCAAAAAATGATTTTTAAGAAAATAAAAATAATAACAATTAAACTAGGATATAGAAACCCACATCCTTTTCCATAAAAAATTGAATTAGAAATGGGCCCTTATGAGCCGATATCTGTTTTTCTAAAAAAGAGGGAATAAAAGCAAACAAAACGATTTATTTATTTATTTTTGAATAATGAATATTATTTATTTTTAAATACTAATGAGTAAAGAATAATGAATATTATTTTTATCCATTTTTTATAAATTTATTTCGGATTTATTAATGTAATTAAATAAAAATTCGAAGTATATTCTCTTAAGAAACTTTCATTTGAAATTTTAAAGATAATAAATAATATTAAAATATGTAGGTCTGTATTGGTGGGATTCCTAAAATTAAGTAATGAGATGATAAAAAACTACACTCTACACATTGAAAACACTAAAAAACATTTGCCAAAAAGCCTACAACCATTGTGAGAGAGAGAAATTTCTTTTTAAGCCAAGTCATCCAATGTAGTTGTGTGCATAACAACACTATGCACTCGCGCCATCCTCAAACTAGAGTCGTTGGATCTGCATAAGTTTCACGCCTCTCCAATCATGTCGCGAAATGCGTCCAAGTTACGGTGCACCATGCCACACCATGTCCTGCAACCTGTGAGAACACGAGATCACCTCTATATCTTTTTTGGATTAATCTGAGGATGGAGGCAGGTCGTGGTAAAATTTTGTGTTCTCATATTATCCTGGAACAGTCGTGTTCTAACAATTCTTTTCACTCAATTTATTCCTAAATTAATAAATAAAAAACCAAAATATATTATAATTATTTTCAAATATCTCATTAAGATTGGATGTGGTGCGGATATTAGCTTCTACTACTTTGCCCTTCTTAAGGGATACTATTTTCAAACCCGTTTGAGATGACATGTGGTGTACACATTAGCTTCTATTGCTTCACCCTTCTTGAATTTGATGAAAAATATTAATATTTTCAAAACTCTTTAAGATGGTGTGCGGTGTGGATATTAGTTTTTGCTGCTTCATCCTTCTTAAGAGAAATTAAATCAATCAATCAACATCACATTCTAAAAAAACAGAACTACATAGTCTTGATTTCCTATAGCATATAGGGATACGAGGAGCAAGATTAATTCTTGTCGGACACAAAAATAAAAGAATACATGTTTTGTTTTAGCAATTGAACTTTAATAAATGAAGGATATTTAATTCATGCAATTGACTATGATACCATTTTATTATAGGCGGACGGGATGCTAATACCAAATTTGGGCTTAAAAATAGTTTTCCATATTTTAATCGCAAAAGACGTGGTGGCGACTCCCAAAGAGGTCACATAGCCGAAAATGAGAGCGTAAAATACAAAGATTGCAAGTTAGGTATATCACCAACGACTCCACCATGATTCAACCATGATATATTTCTATATTATAAATACCCTAATTAACTAACTTTCCTGCTATTTTCTCAATTGTCAATTTGTAATGAATTCTTGATGATGAAGAGAAAATAGATGACTGGATAACCTCTGAATATTTTCATTATCAAATTGAATGAATGATTGCAAGAAGAACAACTTCATTTATACCCTTCCTAATTAATTTACCTAAACTACCAAAACAAAAAAGGAAACTAAAAACTAAAAACGTAACTAAAAGATGAAAAATGGGCTAAGTAAACAAAAGCCTAAAGAGAAAAGCAAAACAGAAAAAATAGGCCCATGAAGATTGTCTTCTTCAAGTGAAGGAAAATGAATGTGCAGAGGATGCTTGAGAAAGAAGGTAGAAACAAAACAAGTGAATTTAACATCCCCTAAAGTTGGACTGTGTAAATTACAAAGTCCTAACTTTGTAACAAATTTGTGAAACAGTTTTGGGTGTAGAGGCTTAGTAAATGCATCTACTAACTGATCTGCGGAAGGAATGGGCCGAAGATGCACCAAACCCTTTTTGATATTCTCGCTAACCACATGGAAATCGATATATATATGTGTTTGGTGCGCTCATGAAACACAAGTCTATGAGCTAGGTAGATGGTAAAAAGGTTGTGACAATAAACAAAGTTTGGAGTGGGTGATTTGATGTGAAGGTCATTAAAGAGATATTGCAACCATTAAAGTTCACAAACTAAGCTCCCCAAAGCTCTGTATTCTACTTCTAAAGAGGATATGCTTACTATATATTGTTTCTTTGTCTTCCATGAAATGAGGGAAGATCCAAGGAAAATGCAGAAACCATAGATGTACTTCCTTGTGTCTAGGCAAGAGACCCAATCAGAATCTGCAAAAGCTTTCCAAGTTAATGATGATTTAGCTGCAAAAATAATCCTTGTGAAGGACATCATTTAAGATAGTGAAGAACCCGTGTGGCAAACTTGTAATGGAAGTCCAATGGTTTGGCCATGGAAAGACTCAATTGTTGGACACCATAAGAGATGTCTTGTCTTGATATTGTTAGATAAATGAGTCTCTCTTCAAGGTTCCTATAAGAATAAGGATCTAGGATAGAAGTTCCTTGGTTGAGTTCGAGTTTTGTTGAGGGGTTAGATGGCGTTTTAGAAGGTTTGGCAGCTAGGCATCCAAAATCCTTAAGGAGGGATAGTGTGTATTTTCTTTGTTTAAGGTGGATACCAGATTCAAACCAAGCAATATCAAGACCTAAGAAGTATCTTAGATGGCCTAGGTCTTTAATATTATAAGATTTCTCAAGTATGGTCTTGACATGGTTTATTTCATGGATGTAATTTCCAGCAAGGACTATGTCATCCACGTAGAACAATATAGAAGTGAAGGAATGAGTGGATGACTTAGTAAATAAGGGATGATATGCTTGAGAATGAGTGTACTATAGGGATATTAGTTTGGATGAGAGTGTGGTATAACACTCACGACTGGCTTCCTTGAGACCATATAATGATTTATGTAGTTTGCAGACAAGAGGGGATTTAGGAGGAAACAAGCTAGGGGTGGTAGCATATACACTTCTTCATGTAAATTACCATGAAGAAATATATTTCTAATGTCCAATTGTTCTAAAACCCAATTATTTGTGACTGCCAAGGCATGAACAACCCTTACCGTTGTGATTTTAACAATTGTAGAAAATGTTTCAAAAATATCCACACCCTCTATTTGTGTATATCCTTTGTCTAGAAGTCTTGCTTTGTACCTTTTCATGTTGCCATCTGCATTGTATTTTACATTGTACATCCATTGGCAACCTATGAATGTTTTATTTGGAGGAAGGGGCATATGAGTCCATGTCTTATTTATGGCTTGAAGTTCTTGTTGCATGGCATTCTGCCAACAAGGAACACATGAGGCTTGAGTGTAGGATTTTGGCTCTTTATGGATAGAAACATTTAGACAAATTTGATTGTAGGTTGTTGAACAAGTTCCATAGGTCAAAATAGAGGATAAATAATACTTTTTATTAGTGGAGATAGGTTGAGGTTGATGTAGGGTCAAGTTAGAGTGATAATCTCTTAGGTGGGAGAGGGTTTTCTAATTTTGAGAGAGTGCGAAGTTGTAGAGGGAGATTGTTGATGTGAGATAGGAATAATAGTGTTGGAATCAGAAGAGGGAGGTTGAGCAGTAGGAAAGGCAAGAGGAGCAAAGCTTAGATCATTGGCAAGGGAAGGATTATCTCATATTTTGCATATAGGGTGAGATTTAGTGGTGGGAATATGGGAGAAGGGTAAAATGTATTCTTAAAATTGAGCATTTCTTGAAATGAAGTCGTGGGAGGTGAGATCATAGAGAATGTAGCCTTTTGTTCCTTCTTTACAGTTGATGAAGACATATTTTCTTCCTCTAGGATTGAACTTGGTTCTATGAGATTGAAGTGTGTTGGAGTAAGCAACGCATCCAAAAATTCTTAGATGATCAACATAGGGTAATTTTTTGTGTAGGATTGGGTAAGGGATTATATTCTTAAGGAGAGAGGTAGGTAACCTATTAATAATATGGACAACATGTTGGAGAGCAAAGTTCCAAAACTTAGTGGGTAAATTGAATTGATAGAAGAGGGCTCTAACAACATTTAATATATGTTGATGTTTTCTCTTAACCATTCCTTATTGTTGAGGAGTTTCAACACAATTTCTTTGATGTATGGTTCCTTGAGAAGCAAGGAAATAACTCATCAAAAACTCTACTCCATTATCACTTCTTTGAAGTTTAGTGTCAAATTGTGTCTCTATGTAAGAAGTGTATTAAATGTTGTCTAGTCTTTGGCTTAGAACTCATCATAAGAGTCCATGTAAATCTAGAGTTTTCATCTACTAGGATAAGGAAATATTTGTGCCTAAACAAGGATGGAGTAGAAAAGGGACCCCATATATCAACATGGAGTAACTGAAACATCTTTATACTTGTGCTGCCACTTTTAGGAAAGGGCAATCTCTTCTGCCTAGCTAAGTGGCATATGTCACAAGGTATATAATTGTCATGTTTATTATGAATAAAAGGAAACTGTTTTCCAACTAACATCATAACAGACTTAGAAGAGTGTCCAAAACGTAAATGCCATAAAGTTGCATTACTAAAACTACTAGCAAAATTATGAAAAGGAAAAACTGAAGAACTTGGTGCAGTAACATAGGAATTCATCACAAACATGCCTAGTTGGATCCTAGCTGAACCAATCTTCTTGTTATTGGTCTACAAAATGAGACATTTCCTTTGATAAAAAATTAGATGGCATTGCATATGTTGCATTAGTTTATTAACATATATCAAACTTACATGGAATTGAGGAACTATAAGGACAATAGTTATGGTAATGAACTTGTTTAGGTGGATTGTTCAAGTTACATAGGTGGGAACTTTATCACTATTAGGTAAGGTCATCATCATAGGTGTTATGTATTAGTATATACTAAAATTATTCATTATGGAAGAGATGTGATCTATGGCTCTAGTAGGAGCCACTGAGAATCAGAATTACATGTGTTTGGAATAGTTGTGTTGATCACTGAATTGGCAACATGGCCTTGCTCGCCTTTAGATTGATTAAGCAGCTACAATATACCTTTAAATTGTTCCTCTTTGAATAGCTTTTCTTGGTTCGACAATTGTTTGCCTTGTTGAGTATCTGCAACATATTCATCTTCTTTGTCGAGTGGGAATAAAGCAGTGTGGTTGGCCATTTTGGAGGGTCTATTTCCTTGGTATCTATGGGGATAATCATGTTTGAGGAAGCATGTTTCAATAGTGTGATTTGTCCTTTCAGAAAAGGTATAAAACTTACTATTTTGGATTCTATAATTGGATCTACCACCGCTCCCTCTATAAGTGTAACCACCTCAATTCCTACAACTAGAATTGTTTGTAGAATACATGTTATTTATGAAGCCAAAATTATTTGCAGAGTTTGTGTTCTTCAACTGATAATCTTATTTGGAGTTAATGGATTAAATTTTGCTTTCTTGCTCAAGGTTTGAAGAGGTGGAACTATCTAGTTGTCTCCCTTGCTGCATAAACATAGAGAAGACCTTGCTAATTAAGGGTAATGGATAAATTAGCATCACTTGAGAACGGACATGGACATATTTCTCATTTAACCCTTTCAAGAACCTAATCACATAATATTGCTCTCTATATTGTTTAACAGATTCAATCACACAACATGAACAGGTTACATCACATTTACAATTCCTAATTGGCCTATAATCTTCTATTTCTTCCCATATGATTTTTATTTGGGTAAAGAACTCAAAGACAGAAAGATTACCTTGGTTTAGGTGATAAAATTCTTCTAATAGATCACCAATCCTAAACATATCTCATTTTAGTACCTATCAAGATTGATACATATGCAGAGTCGATCCATATGATTGATTTTGCCGCTATAGGATCCTCATTTGAGTGTTGAGTCCAAGATAATACCATCATGTTACATCTTTTCCAGGGACCAAATAGAGAATCGTGTGTTGGTGGTTGAGTTAGGGTTCCATCAATGAAACTAATCTTATTCTTGGATTCTAGAGCCATCTTGAATTCCCTTGTCCATGAGTGATAGTTTTTTCCATTCAAGGGAGGAGTGACAAGGACCAGGGCTGAATTTTCTCCAGAATGAAGGAAGAAAGGATTGGAAGGATTTGTGTTGAGATCTGTGTTGAATGAGGTATTCATTTTGCCTATAGCAAATAGGACAATTGAGTGGCAGGGATAGATTTATAGGATAATATAGTGTGTAAAGGATGTTTGATCTTGGAAGCAGGAGTAATAGGAGATGATGTTAATAGGATTAAGTGAAAGTCCTTGAGGTAAGTGGGTGGGTGGAAGATTATATGGGATCTCCTTGGGGGAACAAGAGTTGATGTGGTAGGTTGGTTGTTGTCTAAATTCTTATAACAATTGGTGCTTGGATGTTGAGTATCTGGTTGGATGGTGGTGGGTTTTTCATCATGGATATTAAGATTTGGAAGAGTGTCATATTGAAGGAAAGGCAAGTGGTCTGATTTAAGTTGATCATCTAGTTTATGAGTGGTGGGTATAAGGTTATAAGGAAAAACATGTTCATAGAAAACAACATTCCTAGAAATGTAAATTTCTCTAGTACTTATATTTAAAAGCACAAACCCTTTTGTTCCTAGCTTGTATCCAAGGAATATGGATCTTTTGGCATGAGGATCCAACTTAGATCTATTTTGAGTCAAGATGGAAGCATAGCAAAGACTTCCAAAAACCTTAAGGTTGTGCAACTCAGGCTTCTTATTGGTAAGAACTTCTAAGGTAGATTTCATCCCAATGACTTTACTTGGAAATCTATTCATTAGGAAAACAGAATGCTAACAACATACTCTCAAAAGGTTTTGGGAAGAAAGGAGTGGGAAAATAGGAACCTTGTGACATTCAAAATATGTCTATGTTTTATGTCCAAAACAGAATTTTGTTGTGGAGTTTCATCATAAGAGGTTTGGTGAAGAATGTCTTCTTGAGCATAAAAGTTAGGCACTGTAAATTCAATCCAATTGTATGTCCTAATCAATTTCATTCCAAGATTATATTGAACAAGAACAAATTTAATAAAATCTTGAACAAGCTTTCTGGTTCCAGCTTTAGAAGCCATGACATAAATCCAAGTGTGCCTACTATAATCATCCACCATAGTCAAGAAATATTTTTGCCCATGGATTGAGGGAACACCTAGTGGTCCTCATATATCCATATGGACAAGATGAAAGGCATGTTTAGTCATAGAATCACTAACAATGAAGGGTAATTTTGATTATTTTGTTAGGTGACAAAAATCACAAACTGGACTTGAATCAAACTTCACATAAGGTGTTGACTTATGCAAGACTAAGTTATCAGAAAGTGTTACTGTTCCTATAATATTTGAGATGATCGTGGAATCATTTGGTAATTGAACAATTATAGGTTGAACGGAATGATAACATGTGAAGTTTGATAGATTGTTTGTGATATGGCCATTTTCCCCTGTGTCAAGAAACCAAGAATCAAGACCAAGAGAAATACCTGACATAGCATGGTTTTTATCATGAGACTAATCTGTTCCAATTTGATTTATGTTATGCTCATGATTGAAACACAATGGTCCTTGTTCTTCCTGAATGGAATTTGGTGGTATAGGTCTTTCTATTTCAGGACTAGGATCTTTCCTTTTTATATAGCTTACAAATCTAGTGGTGGTACTTGGCTGGAATTTTATGTTTGGAGGAAAGCAATGCTTGAGGTAGGTATTTGTTGTATGCCTTTCTCTTCCATAAAAGGTGCATACCTTGTTGTTGTTGTTCTGTCCGCCATATCCTATGCCAAGGTTGTTTATTGTTGTATTATTGGATTGTGATTTTCCATCTCTTATTTTGCTTCCAAAGCTGCTTATGTTCAAATTTGCGTTGGTTTGTGTCTTCCAATTTGGCCTTGAGTTCACATTGTTGATAATTTCTTTGTTCCCACCATAGACTGTACCTTCTAGTTGTCTTTCTTGTAGAATGATCAAATGAAATACCTTCTTTATATCTACTTGAGTTTCCACGAGTAATATTTGGGAGTTGATGGTGTTGTACTCGTCTGTTTCTCTATATCTCTTGAATGTCTTCAAGAATTCACAGGTGTAAGACTGAGATGGAAACTAAGAGAGGGTTGAATTAGTTGTTTAAAACTATGACTGATTTTTCTGCACAATTTAAGATTTAATAGGAGAGGAAAATAATATGGATAAATAATCAAGTAAATGTAAGGAGAAAAAGAGAAGATAATACACATATGTTTTTATACTAGTTCACCTTCTTGTCAACCGAAGGCTACGTCTAGTACTCTTGTAGCACAAGAGATTTCTTCACTAGATATTAAGAGTAGTAATTACAATTTCTCACCCCTAGATTCCTTTGTACCTTACTCACTCTCTAAAACCTCTATCACTCTTTGGAAAACACCCTTTCCAAGTGACTCTATCCCCTTTATTATCACACCCTGTGAAAGAAAGTAATTCACAACTTTGAATGAAGAATATGTTTAACAATGGCAATGGATTGCCTTTAAAAGATTTTGAAGTTATAAACTATTGCAATCCAATAACTCAATATATACTTTAGTACTAATGCTCACAAGGTTTGAATATCTTGAAATAATACTTAAGGCAAATTTGCAAATCAAGTTCTGAAGGTTAAAAACAAGTTGCACCAAGTGTAGAACAAGTATTTCAGAAAATTGTAGTTTTAGTGAGTGATTTTAAACTGAGTTATGTTATAAAATTGTGTACTCTTCTATGCTTGAAATGAGTTTCAAAGCCTTTATATATACTTTCCAATCAACCATAATACCTCGATGTAAAGGTAGGATTCGTTTGGAATGAAACCATTTCATTTGGGTTGAAAGCTGTGTGGTTTGAATCTGGAAAATTGGTGTAACAACTCTCAGTAATCGATTGCTTAATCGATGTAATCGATTACCCAAACTTGATGTCCAACTGAGAAATTGATTTTAACAGGAAATAATCAATTACTCAAATGATGTAATCGATTACCCAACTATTTTGTCCAACTAGGTAATTATTTACAGTGTTGTGTAATTGGTTAACCACATAGTGTAATCGATTACCCTGATCAATTTTTGTTGGATAACTGATTTCTCACACATGTATCCTGTTACTTAGTTGTGGGAATATGATACTTAATCACAGTAACCTATTACTTAGATCCAATAATCTGTTACACAGTATTTTGAAAATCGTTTTCATTTATACTTTGTGTTTTTCAATTTTATTTTAAAATACTTTTGAGCATTACTACTAAGTGTATAGATTAGAGTATAAGAATAGAAGTACCTAAAGACTTGTATTCTAATTTCTTGAAGCTTTGACTTCATTGTCTTCATAAGTATTCTTCATTTTCTTCTGTTATGTGAAGTTGGTGTCATTATCAAAACCTTGCCAAGGTCAGGAGCTAGATATTCTTCAGAATCTCGCCCTTTTTGAGGATGACAAACCAATATATTCTTGATAGTGTAGTTTTCTGATAGTAGCATACTTTGTGAAATTCTTGACTAGTCTTGACTATGCTCCCCCTATTTTGTATGCTCCCTCTTTGATTTGGAGTTATGTGCCTGAAAGGTTTTATCCATAAAATATACTTTCCCTACTTTTCTCCCCCTTTTAATTTCATCAAAAAGAAGAAAAGCCAAGAGTCTAACATAATATATATATATATATAGCATACAATATGTATATAACAATTATAAAGGCAATCGTAAAAGTGATATCGCTTAGTAGAAAATTTAAAAGATGTTCATACAAATTCAACCATAAAACAGAAAAACAACAAAACATCAAATTGTCCACAAGTACACAACATTACAACAAGAAATCCTAGACAAACAGATATCTAAGATTTAGGTTCAGTGCTATCACCATTAAGGTCCATGCTATTGATGTTATAAGAAAGAAATTGAAGTTCGAATTGGACTTGTCGATTCTGAGCGTGGAGAGCATCCATCCGATTAGAGATGTATCCTCAAAGAGAGAATAACTCATCCATGATAATTTGGTTTGTAGGCATGGGAATAGATGAAGAAGACTCAACATGAAATTCAGAAGTTTGTTGTTCAGGAGGGTTTGTAGAGGCATTTACATTAGGATCAACAGGTGCAGCTTGTCTATCACTTTGATGATTATATAGTCTATCAATGGGATCTCGGAAGAAGCCCATTTTGTGGATCACATCCACATCAATCTTGCTATCTCGTGCATCTAGTGTGACTTTGGATTTACCATCAGTGGATACACCAAAATATTCTAGTATGTTGGTTATGAAGATTGCATAAGGCATGGGGCTATGAGATTCTCGAACAGACCACATATGTCTCATTACTGTTTTTGCCCAATTGATTTACAGGTTATGCTTAAGAGCATACATCAATTGCAATTCCATGTCATATATTTGAGAATGATTTGAATATTTTGGTAGAATGACATAGCTAAGAAATTATTGAAGTAGGAGATCTTCGAGATTGAGATTTCCTATAGCAAGGATATCTCTACTCTTTACAGTTTCACCTAGCGCCATTTGGTTACACATTTCTATTTCCCTCTTAGAGAATCTACACATAGAGTAGTAGACCTCTTTTCTATCATAATTATCCCAATCGCATGCTAGACCGAAATCTTTGATGCTACCTTGAAAAGGTATGTTACAGAAAATTGAACTAAAGGTCTTAATGTGAAGAACAATTTCTTTTCCTTTAACATAGGATGTAAGACGATTTTTTACTAAAGTTCAAGTTATAGTAAAACAATTTAACAAGTTCAGGATAATAGGCTTTAGATTCCTCACAGAAATCAAAAAGATCTTGTTGCCTTAGAAGAGTAGGGAAATGAAAATATTGAAACTCAAAGTTACTAACATTACCATACTTAGTAGTGAAAATGGAGTGTCCAAGAAAATGCTCTGAGAATGTTTTGCATTGAACATCATTTGAAAGAAGACGTGCCAAATTGAAAGGATTAGCCTCAGAAGATGAAGTTCCTTGCTTTCTTTGAGATACACCTGTATGTTGCTTCTTAGCTCTTGATGATGATGCCATGAATTGCGGTTTTTGAAAGGTTAGGTTATGAGTTTTGAAATATTAGGAGTTTTTTGGTTGGGGCCACTAAACACGAAACCTATGGAATAGAAGTGGTTAGAATTGAAAATGTTATATAAAACGACTCAAAAATCACACAAATCAGATCAAAAATGAGCTTTTTAGGAAACCACTAGGTTGAACATGAAAAAGAGGGTTTGAGGAAGAAGAAGTGTTTGAAAAAATGAGGAGGGAAATTTAAATAAAGATCGGAGTAATCGATTACAAAGAGCGAGTAATCAGTTACTCAACATAAAATAATTCCCAGATTTTTCACAGACATCTCACGTAATCGATTACACAAGAGGGTAATCAGTTACTGAAGCTTCCTGCTCAATGTTGTAATCGGTTACTCTCCAGAGTAATTGGTTACTGAACCCACAATATGAATTCTCAGGCATACATGATGCTTGCTAATAGGTTACTGAATATTTGTAATGGATTACATATCCAATAATTTGAAAATTTTGAAAAGAATAAAGCAATTTTAAGTACAAGTAGGCATATTATAAGCATAATGAAGCATGCATATAATCAAGAATAAGCATTTAAGACAAGTAAGCTTCATCAAGTATGCCTAATTCACGTCTAATTTTATATATCCGCTAGTTGGTCATAAGTAACAACAAATTCTATAGATACATCTCTCTTTTGGACATGGACTCTAAGGAAATGATGTCTTATATCTATGTGTTTGGTTCTAGAATGCATTACTGGATTTTTTTTTTTTTTATATTTATACCACTAGTATTGTCACATTTTAGGGGTATGCAGCCTAAATCCAAGCCATAATCTCGCAATTGTTGTTTAAAACACAACACTTGGGTACAAAAACTACCTACCGCTCTGTATTCTGCCTCGACAATACTTAGATCAACACAAACTTGTTTCTTGCATGACCATGAGACCAATGCATTTCCTAATAAATGACAAGTATCACTTGTACTTTTTCTCTCAGTTTTGCATCCAACAAAATCTTAATCTGAATATCCAATCAAATCGCATATACTTCCTTTTCGATACCATTATCCAACGCCAGTTGTACCTTTTAGGTATTTAGTGATTCTTTTGACAACAACTAAATATGACTCTTTTGGTTTAGACTAATACCGAGCATATAAACAGACACTATATATTATATCAGGTCTACTAGCAGTTAAATAAAGTAGGGAGCCGATCATACCTCGATACTTTGATATATCAATGCATTTTCCAACTTCATTTGTATCATTCTATGTGCTAGAACCCATAGGAGTGGCAATTGGCTTGCAGTCATCCATTTCACATTTTTTTCAGCAAGTGTCTGCAGTATTTGGATTGACTCACAAAAGTACCATCCTTGATTTGTTTGATTTGTAATCCAAGGAAGTAATTTAGCTTCCCCATCATAGACATTTCAAACACCCCTTGCATCATTTTTCCAAAATCACTACACAAGGTTTCTTTAGTAGAACCAAAAATAATATCATCCACAGTTTATTTTCATAATAAATACTATATTGTCGACCTTTCCTTTTGTAAAACCTTTTTCAAAAAGAAAGTTTGTTAGACGTTCATACCAAGCGTGCAGAGCTTGCTTTAAGCCATAGAGAGCTTTCTTTAGTTTATAGACATGAGAAGGATGTTCGTAGTCTTCAAAACCTGGAGGTTATTCTAAAAACACTTCCTCATATACGTAACCATTAAGAAATGCACTCTTTACATCCATTTGATTTAACTGAAATTTTAAAGAGCATGCCTACGCAAGTAGCAACCGAATAGCTTCAAGTCTAGCCATAGGAGCGAAGGTCTCATCAAAATCTGTACCTTCTTTCTAATTAAATCCTTGTGCTACTAGTCTAGCTTTATTTCTAACAATAATTCCATTTTCATTTGATTTATTATGGAATATCCAACGAGTTCCCATAACATGCCTATTATGTGGTCTAGGAACAAGTTTCTAACCATCATTTCTCTCAAACTAGTTCAATTCTTATTGCATAGCAAGAATCCAGTGTTCATTCGCGATTGCATCATCAATCTTGGAAGGTAAACGAAGGCCATGTTCAACAAATCATCATTTAGCTTTAAACGAGTAGTGACACCCTTACTTATGTCGCCAAAGATGTTGTCAATATGATGGTCTCATTGAGTTCTCCATTCTTTGGGTAAATCAGAATGAATATGCTCTTCTTGAGAGGATATAACATCATCCATTTCCAAGTGCTCAGTATTGGTTGTTGCATTGGTAAAAGAATCTTCCTTTAATAGGGAACTTGGCAAGTCCTCTTCATCAAGAATTAACCCATTCTTTATTATAGGATTGGTTTAATCAAAAGATACATGAACAAATTCTTCCATGGCTAAACTTCTTTTATTGAAAATTCTATAAGCTTTACTCATAAGAGAGTAGCCTAAGAAGAGTCCTTCATCAGCTTTTGCATCAAACTTGCCTAAGTTATCTTTCCATTATTTAACACAAAACATTTACAACCAAATACATGCAAATGAGAAATGTTTGTTTTTATACCTTTAATGAGTTCATATGGGGTTTTCTTGAGAATTGGTCTTATAAGAACTTTGTTAGAAACATAGCAAGCCGTACTAACTACATCAACCAGAAATATTTTGGGAGATTAGTTTCATTCAACATTGTACAAGCAAGTTCTTCTAAGGACCGATTCTTTCTCTCTACAACACCATTTTGTAGTGGTGTTATAGGAGCAGAAAATTTGTGATTGATACCTAGATCATCACAAAATTCTTCAAAAGAAGCATTTTGAAATTCACCCCTATGATCACTTCTTATAGCAACGATTTTCAGAGATTTTTCATTTTGAACTCTTTTAACATATTTGCTAAAGGCGTTGAATGCCTCATTCTTATGAACTAAGAATAGAGTCCAAGTATATCTTGAGAAATCATCTACTATAACAAGAGCATAGTAATTATCACCATAACTCTTGCTCCTTGAGGAGCCAAATAAGTCGATATGTAGTAATTGCAATGGTCTATCAAAAGAAACCATATGCTTAGGTTTGAAAGAAATCTTTGTTTGTTTACACATTTGATAAGCACTACATAGTTTATCTTTAACAAACTTCATTTAGGGTAAACCAACAACTAAGTCTTTCTTAATAAGTTTATTCAAATGTTCCATATGAATTTGAGCGATTCTCCTATGCCAAAGCCATGCATCATTATTATTATTAGCAACTAAACATTTTATTGTTAAAAGGGAATCTATGTCAATCATATAAATATTGTTTTTCTCTTAGCAATTAGTTTAGACACTATGCCAGATATCGCAATAAACAGCGGCCATTCAACAGTGGAATTGTGAATGACGCTGTTGAAAAGGAGACGGAAGAACATCAACATCGCATAATAAAACAGACGATGTCCATTTGTGTAACTTGAACAACGCATTCTTGACAATGCACTATTGAACATCAGTAACGTTAGCGCTGGCTTGAATGATTTATTTTTAACACTACATTGGATAGAAAGCGTTGTTGATGGGAATATATGCAACAAACGCATATTTAAGGAAGCGTTGTTGAAGATCACATAGTAACCACACTTGCTTAATTATGCGCTGTTGATTTTTTACGAATTTTGAAGAGTTCGAGAAATTAATGGTGGAGTAGTAATGCATCTCATCGTTTCTTGAAATATTAATGGTTGAGTGGTTATGCGTTTCTTGGTTGTTGAAATATTAATGGTTGAGTGCTTATACGTCTCTTCGTTTGTTGAAATATTGATGGTTGTTCATCTATAAATATTGTGGTTCACTCAATGTTCTAATTCATTATTTAGCTTAAAGCCCGAGAGTAAGTGTTTCTATAAGAGTATGTTCATGAAGATAGGAGGAAGAAAACACAAAGTAGTAAAAAAGAGAGAAATACTTCAAAGAGTGAAAAAGAGAAAAAGAACCCAAATTTTTATAGAGGAGTCGAGGAAAAAATTGTGTTTCTATTTCAGGATCATGTCAAGGAGGTTTTTAACAAGTTTTGATTTCAGAAAGAAGGTGGCTGTTATACAGGATTTGCGCTCTTTCAATTTTTATTTATCTCTTTCAATTATTTTCCTTCATCATCTTCAGCAATTCCTAAAGTTCATTGATTTCTCTCATTCGATTTTCATGGGAAAAGGACCCATATTTTAAAAGGAAATCAATGAACTGTTGTACAAGATTTGTATAGAGGAGTAGAGGAAAAAATTGTGGACAAGATTATTTCCTCTTCTACCAAATCATTTAGTTCATTATATTCGCATGTACCAAATCATTTAGTTCATTATAATGTATTTTGCCTCTTTGAATGAATAATAAAACAATTATTTTGGATGTTAATTTATGTTTTTTGTTAATTATTTGGATGGTTATTCTCTTTAATATTTTTGCATTGTTCCTTATTAATAAACACAATAAACAAATTATCAATACTTAATGAATACAAAAACAAATTAACAAAATGTAACGTTTAATATTTTATCCAGTTTCATATTAATAAACACAATTATATAGTAATAATCTACTTCATGGCAACTTCATGTTAATTGAAGTAAATTCATGTTGTATAAATATTTTCCAATTATGTAAAATGTTAATTTAACAGGGCACAAATAAGAATATGTTGTTAATTTGGAAAATGAGTTCAGTTTAACAATGCATAATTATGACTCTGCTGTCAATTAGATTCTATTCAATAGCGCATAAGTCAGATAGCACTGTCAATTAGATTCTAATCAACAACGCTACATCTAGGTAGCGTTGTTGATGTGTTAATGACAATAAGTAGTAAACAGATGGATACGCAACCACAGTGCAATCCTTAATATGTGCTATTGATGGGAATATATGCAACAATGCATATTTAAGGAAGCACTGTTGAAGATGACATAGTAACCGCTTTTAGTTAATTATGCGTTGTTGATATTTTATGACTTTTTAAGCGTCCGATAAATTAATGCTGGAGTAGTAATGCATCTCGTCGTTTTTTGAAATATTAATGGTTGAGTGGTTATGCGTTTCTTGGTTGTTGAAATATTAATGGTTGAGTGGTTATGCGTTTCTTGGTTGTTGAAATATTAATGGTTGAGTGGTTATGCGTTTCTTGGTTGTTGAAATATTAATGGTTGAGTGGTTATGCGTTTCTTGGTTGTTGAAATATTAATGGTTGAGTGGTTATGCGTTTCTTGGTTGTTGAAATATTAATGGTTGAGTGGTTATGTGTCTCTTTGTTTGTTGAAATATTAATGGTTACTCATCTATAAATATTGTGGTTCACTCATTGTTGTAATTCATCAATAAGCTAAGATCCTAAGCGTATGTGTTTCTATAAGAGTATGTTCATGAAGATAGGAGGAAGAAAACATAAAGTAGTAAAAAAGAGAACAATACTTCAAAGACTGAAAAAGAGAAAAAACTCCTAGATTTGTATAGAGGAGTCGGAAAAAAATTATGTTTTTGTTTCATAATCATGTCAATGAGGTCTTTAACAACTTTTGATTTTGCAAAAGGACCCAAATTTCAGAAGGAAGGTGGATGTCATACAAGACTTGCGGAAGATGATGAAGATTTAGTTGATTGATCTCTTTCAATTATTTTGCTTCATCATCTGCAGCAATTCCTAAAAGTTCATTTATTTCTTTCATTTGATTTACATGGCAAAAGGACCCAAATTTTAAAAGGAAATCCATTAACTGTTATACAAGATTTGTGTAGAGGAGTCGAAGAAAAAGTTATGGATATAATAAGTTTATTTCCTCATCTAACAAATCATTTAGTTCATTATATTCGCATGTACCAAATCATTTAGTTTATTATAATGTATTTTACTTCTCTGAATGAATAATAAAACAATTATTTCAGATGTTAACTTTTTTTTTGTTTATTATTTGGATGGTTATTCTCTTTAATATTTTTGCACTGATCCTTATTAAAAAACACAATAAACAAATTATCAATACTTAATAAATACAAAAAAAAATTAACAAAATGTAATGTTTAACATTTTATCCAGTTTCGTATTAATATATTAATAATCTACTTCATGATAACTTCATGATAACTTCATGTTGTATAAATATTTTCTAGTTATGTAAAATGTAAATTTAATAGCGCATTTCTACGAATACGTAGTTAATTTGGAAAATGAATTCAGTTTAACAGCGCATAATTACGACTGTGTTGTCAATTAGATTCTATTCAACAACGCATAATTCATATAGCCTTGTCAATTAGATTCTAATCAACATCGCCACATCTAGGTAGCATTGTTGATGTGTTAATGAAAATAAGTAGTAAACAACTGGATACGCAATACCGACGCTACTTTATGAAAGAGCAAAGTGTCAAGGATGGCACTAGGATGTCTTTGCCTATGTTTTGATGAAGACAAGATTCTATCAAAACTTGAAGATGGCTCAACAATCAACATGCCTTATGCTCATTTGGTCATATCTTGACTAGGACGTAATTGGAGTCTATAATCTAAGTAGTCTGGGATGTGTGCCGTAGTAAGTGAGTATAGGTTAGGTGAACCTAGGTGCTAGTCTCTTAAGCCATGTTAATTGTCATATCATATCCATGAGACATATCATCTAGTTAATTGTATGTTCATGCATCTATCATACATGTTATATGTGCATATTAGGCATAATATAATTTTAGTAGAACATGTATATATATTGTGCATAACATATGAGAATTTTACCTTTTGAAACATATGCATAAATTTTCCAGTTAATTGATTAACGTGGTAACTTAATCGATTAACGCAACTGCTTTTCTATTAAATGTGTGTTTTCTGTTTGAACTACATCCTGTGTCATTGTGTTGCTTTGTTAATCGATTAACGAAGAGTCTTAATCGATTAACTAGTCTGTTATTTGATATAAATGAAATCTGGTTTAACTATTTAACAGTTTAAACTATTTTGCAAGGAATGTAACCGCATATTCTCTATGCTATAAATAAGAGGCAACGTTCAGAGAACCACAACATTGCATTCTATTGTATAGGGTTGTTTAGAGAGCATTTTGCATACTTGTTTTACTGTTTTTGCAAGAGAGATTGCATACGTGAGAAGAGAGAAATTATGATGTTTCGATTGTTATCATATGGTTACTATTTTCGCATAATTCGGTATCCATTCCTATCTTGCTCACATGCTCATACATTAGATATTGTTAGAGAGAAATTAGCTGTATACTGCATTTGATTAACTCATTTGAATCTTGATGTCTTAAGTGGTTAGTAAAAGGGTTAATCTTTGAGTCTTTCTCAAGTTACATTCCAAGCATTATTGTGCTTAATATACCTTGTTGTTTAACGTGTTTTTTGTGTATTCTAGATTTGTCTCTTGGTGTGAGATCACCACAGAGGTCGAGGTTCTTCACCAAGGCTAGGAGGTCATGATTTGAGGATAAGAATCTTTCCTGGGACTGTTTCGCGAGAAAGGTTTTCTCAGGCGAAGGGTAGAGTCAAACCAAGGATTTAGAGGTCCTAGATTTCAAGCTAGATTTCAAGAAAGGAGCGTCCTATATACTTGTAATTGAATTGGTGTTTGTATCCATATTTCAATATTGTGAAGAAAGAAAATCACCCTGAACCAAAAGGGGAGGCCTGGATGTAGTTTGCAGTGGACCACAAACGAACCATGATAAAAATCCTTTGTGCAATGTTCTTTCTCTCTTTATCTTCTTTAAGTTTCTTGCTGTTATAAATTGAATATGTAATTGAAATTCTTGATATTTGTTTACTTTCATATACTTAATAATTGTGCGTAAAAATATATGTATTATATATGTTCAATTAAGTTTTAATTGCTATGAAAATTGCCTATCTGATCATTTTGTTATGTGCAATATTAATCGATTAAACCTCTTTGTCAATCGATAAACTGGGTTGTTTCCAGAAGTTGGGTTTTGGTTCAAGAAGCGATGATCGATAACTGCTACCCCTATTCAACCCCCCCCCATTCTAGGTGTTCCTAGGCCACTGATACCTAACAAGTGGTATCAGAGCTAGTACGACGTGCTAGCTCAACCGCATCCTCATGATCCGAAGGGAATTAAGATGGGTTCCACCAACCACTTTGGCGGTGATGGCGCATCCATTAACCGCCCTCCTATATTCAGTGGCGAGGGTTACGCCTAATGGAAAGTCCGAATGAAAATATTCATTGAGGCTATTGATTCAGATATTTGGGAATCCATAATCAGTGGTCCCTTCGTCCCACTTCACTTAGTGGATGGCGAACCGAAAGAAAAGCCAAAACGCTTATGGACCGATGAGGAGTGCAAGAAGGTCCAGTTCAATCTTCGCGCCAAAAACATCATTACCTCGGCCCTATCCTACGATGAATTCTTTCGGGTGTCTCAATGTCAGAGTGCCAAGGAAATGTGGGACACTTTATAAGTGACTCACGAAGGCAATAGCGAGGTCAAGCGCTCCCGGCTAAACGTGCTAACTCACAAATACAAATTATTTCGTATGCTACCGAGTGAATCGATCGACAATATGCAAAAGCGATTCGCTCACGTTATTAACCATCTTATTGCTCTAGATAAGATGTTCACCAAAGGAGAGCTCACTAATAAAGTCTTACGCTGCCTTGACAGGAGATGGCAACCTAAAGTAATAGCAATGATGGAGTCCAAGGATCTAGACTCGCTTTAGCAACACTCTTTGGAAAGCTTCAAGAGAATGAGATGGAGCTTGGGCATCTGACCATGCATGAGGAGTCCGATCACAAAAAGAAGGGAATATCTCTCAAATTTTCAACATCACAACCCAATGAAGAGATAGATAATGACCACTCCGATTCAGACATTGACGAAGAAACGCTAAATCTCCTTGTGCGAAAATTTGGAAATTTCTTGAAGAAGAAAAGAGGACTTGGACGATTCCAAAGGAAAGAAGCTCGTGAATCAACCAAGAAAGGCAAGACAAAGGAGCGCTTCACTTGCCATGAATGTGGTAAGCCGGGACACATGAAGTATCAGTGCCCCACTTACTAAAAAAGATTTGATTCAAAGAAGAGCACTCCCCGGGACTTCAAGTCAAAGAATGCATACATCGTCTGGGATGTATCGGAGGAAGAAACAAAATCAAGCACCTCAGATGAAGAGGAGACCGCGAAACTTTGCTGAATGGCGATAACAGATGAGGCTTGCGGATCAGGTAGCAAGGATACTTCAGATATGGTATACTCTGATACATCATCCTCTTCTTCTGATTCTCCCTCATATGAAATATTATATAGTGCTTATGTTGAAATACACGAAGAACTTAAAAAATTAGCAAAGTTAAGTAACGAGAGAAAAAGAATAATTTTGCTAAACCAACAAAAAATAATTCAACTGCAGAAAGAATTAGATGAATTAAAATTGGAAAGAGAAACATTAGATCTA
>NW_017727844.1:138953-139753 GCF_001865875.1 Lupinus angustifolius
TCACAAATAGTAAACACCAATTAGACACTCTGTTTAGCAAAACAAGGAACGTTGGTGACCATACTGGATTAGGGTATGTTCCCCCATCCCATAAAAATAGACCATATAGGAGACCTCTAACACGCCAATATAAAAATTCAAATAACAAAAATAGAGTCCCTACATGCCATTACTATGGCACTTATGGCCATACATCTCATTCCTGTTACATCAGGAGATATGGGATACCCAATGGTGTTTACGCTTGGGTAAGAAAGGGAGATAACTCCCTAGTCACTAACAACAAAGGAACCAACATAATTTAGGTACCTAAGTCTAGCAGGTGATCTATATTGCAGGTATGTCTTCGAACACACAGACAAAATTGGTATCTTGATAGCGGCTATTGGAGATATATGACTGGGGACAAGTCGAAATGCCTAGACTTGTCGTTGAAAGAAAAGGGATTCGTCACCTATGGAGACAACAACAAATGAAGAATCTTGGGCACCGAGAAGATTAGCAACTCAACCCACACAATAATCGAGAACGTTCTATACGTAGAAGGTTTGGAACACAATTTGTTGAGCATAAGCCAATTATGCAACAAAGGTAATATTGTATCTTTTTATTCTGACTGTTATATCATTCGTGATGTATTAATAACGTTAAGTTTGTCGGGTATCGAGTAAATAATATTTATATGGTTAATCTAGAGGATGTCAATTCTCTTTTCTCAAAATTTCTAATTTCAAAAGAAGATGACATCTGGCTTTGGCATAGACGCATCGCTCACATACATGTGAAGCATTTAGAAAAAT
>NW_017727844.1:139853-166960 GCF_001865875.1 Lupinus angustifolius
AATCTTCTCCAAAAGAGAAGAGAAAGGTCTTTTCTGATGATATTTCAGGTACACTTGAAGAAGTGCCATACCAGGATATGGATGGAATCCAACAAGAAGCAGAGAAAACAGTAGGAGAGCAGCATCAGGATATGCCTATTGTGTGGAAAACTAAAAAGCATCATCTACTCGATAAGGTGCTAGGTGATATATCTGTGGGAGTGGTAACCCGTAGCTCTTTACGAAAATTTTGTATTTTTTTTGCATTTGCATCTCAATTAGAGCCAAAGACCATCGATGAAGCCATCGAGGATGTACACTGGGGTATAGCTATGTAAGAGGAGCTAAACCAGTTCGAGTGAAACAATGTGCTGGACTTGGTCCCCGAACCAAAAGATCATCCTGTTATTGGCACCAAATGGGTCTTCCGTAATAAGCTAGATGAATCTGGCTTAATAATTAGAAATAAGGCTCGCCTAGTTGCCAAAGGCTACAACCAGGAGGAGGGCATCGATTATGATGAGACCTACGCTCCTGTAGCCAGACTTGAGGCCATTAGGATGCTCTTGTCATTTGCATCAATCATGAACTTTAAACTTTTTCAAATGGATGTTAAAAGTGCCTTTTTAAACGGATATATTCAAGAGGATGTGTACGTAGACCAACCACCAGGGTTTGAAAACTTCAAATACCCGAACCATGTATATAAACTCAAGAAGGCCCTCTATGGCCTAAAACAGGCTCCCAGAGCCTCATACGATAGATTGAGTTCGTTCCTACTAGAAAAAGGGTTCGAAAGAGGTTTGGTCGACACCACTCTCTTCATCCATAGATCAGATAATCATGTTTTACTTGTACAAATATATGTTGATGATATCATCTTCGGATCTACTAATGACATCCTTTCTAAGAAGTTTTCTGAGTTGATGTAGGGGGAGTTTGAAATGTCGATGATGCGTGAGCTGGCCTTCTTTCTTGGACTTCAAATCAAACAAATGGAAAGTGGCATCTTCATTCATCAGTCAAAGTATTGCAAAGAATTATTCAAGAAATTCGATATGGAGAAGTGTAAGAACGCATCTATACCTATGGCATCTGCATGTTATCTGGACAAAGATGAAAAGGGAAAAGCGATTGAGGTAACCAAATAACGTGGGATAATCGGCTCCTTATTATATTTAACTGCTAGCGTCCTCGATATTATGTTTAGCGTTTGTATGTGTGCTACGTTTCAAGCTTTGCCAAAAGAATCACATTATATTGTTGTAAAACGTATCATGAGATATCTAAAAGGAACTATGAATATAGGATTATGGTATCCTAGGGATGCCTCCCTATCCTTGGGAGGCTACTCCGATTCCGACGCCGCTGGGTGTAAGTTGGATCCTAAAAGCACTAGTGGGACTTGTGACCTATTAGGCAGCTCCATACTTGCATGGCATAGCAAAAAGCAAGCGTGCGTTGCTTTGTCCACCGCTGAAGCGGAATACATTGCCGTTGGCGTGTGTTGCTCTCAAATCCTTTGGATGACGCAGCAACTAAAGGACTTTGGGCTCATTTTAGAAAAGATCCATATTCAGTGTGATAACACGAGTGCCATTAACCTCTCCAAGAATCCCATCTTGCATTCTAGAACTAAGCATATTGAAATAAGGCATCATTTCTTGCGTGATCATGTTCAAAAAGGTGATTGTATATTGGAATTTGTTGAAACATCTAAAAAATTAGCATATTTTTTCCCCAAGCCACTCTCACGAGATACTTTCTATGTTCTTCGAAGAGAACTAGGAATCCTTGATGAAAAATATCTTGATTAATAATTTTGTGATTGCCTTGCATGATCCCTTTGAATGCTTTGTAAATAATGATTGAATGCTTATGATTCCTTGTCTAATCCATGATTCTATGCTTAAAAGCTATAAATATATGTGATAACTTAAAATCGATTAGCCAATTAAGTTTGAAATCCGTGCATGCTTTTAAAACATCCAAAACGTTGTAACTGATGGATTTAATCGATTAAGTAAATAAGTTAATCGATTACCTGGGCCAAAATTTTTAAAACTGGCATTTTTAACTCGTGTTAATCGATTAAGAGATGCTGTTAATCGATCAACGACATCAGTATATCAGAAACAGAAGCGTTTCTGGACATTTTTTAAAACCCCATTCATCCCCTTTTCTCTCCAATCTCAGAGGAACAAGTCCAACATCATCTTAAGCTTCATCCTAGCCCTAAATAGTATCACCCCACTACATTTCCACTCCATAAACCGTCTCCCTCATCTCGTACTTCCAAGAAATTCATTTTTTCCCAAATTGAAAACCTTACCCTAGGTTTCCCTTAACCTTCCTCTAAACCTTCATCACGATTCAGTGTTTGATTGCTATGGACAGAGGGTGTGGAAAGAGAATCAAGACAACCGCACAACGTCCACCGTGTGCTCCAAAAATCGTGCCAAATCCATAACCAAGGCAGAGCCGCGGGGACCCATACTACTCATTGATTCTACAAGAAACTCGGTTGCAGAAATTTCAGGAAGAAAACCTATGTATATTTGGTTTGCGAATGTGACTTGGCTAGCATAATAGAACTTCGAGTTTCCATATGGCTTGCGAGCTCAAGGGGTTGTCCGCTTCTTGGAATTGAAAGGTAATAGTTACCCTATTCTAGTTAGGGAGTATTACGCGAACTGTAGATATAAAGATGGGAAATATTGGTCGATGATAGTTGGAAATTTGTTCGAAATTAATGAATTGTTTTTTATGAATGTGGGTAGTTTAGCTTGTTCTGGTGCTAGTTTAAGTGATTTTGGTTGGGCAAACAACAACTCATTTGACACTGTTGAAATGTATAAGTCGTGTTTGTGTAGACCTCAACTCTATGTCCAACGCGAATTGACCAAAGCTGGGTCACTGTCCGTAGAAAATAGACTCCTATACTACTTGATTGCCTACATATTGATTCAGAGAAACACAAATCATGCACAACCTACCGTGAATGATTTGAGGTTTATGTTTGCTGTGAAGGAGAACATCATGATAAATTGGCCTGACGAGATTCAGAAGGTCATGTATAGCGTCTCCACCTCTCAATCAAGACTACTTCCTCCTAGTATCTTCATATCCCGAGTTATTGACTATCTACATATTGATGTTTCAAATACTATAGTGATGGACTGCTCAGACAAGGATCACTTGATTGGTGAAAGTTTAATTCACAAGATTGGCATCTACAAGTATGGAAACACTTGGCAATATCAAGAAGACTTCAACAATGCGAACCTTGATCCTTCCAGTGAAGATGATCAAGACATTAACCAAGAGCCATTTGCTGCAACTCAGGGGGAGCATTCAGGACATACATCACACGAACCTGCTTTTGGACAAGCTTATATGGATGCTATGGAACAACGTCTCAATAATATGATGGACATTCACTTTCAGTCTCTTAAGGATTCATTTCATACAGATTTGGAGCATTTTCAGGAGCGCTAGAATGGATACATCGACAATCATTACCAATCCTTGCGAAACTATATTTAGACCACTACTGATTTTTAGACTAGAAGAATGTGTGTTGAGTTCAACAAGCTGAGTGTCTTCATCAAGGGTGGTTGTAGCTCATCGATTCCTGACAACCATAATCCTCCATCTCATCCTTAGATAGGAAACCTTAGAGCCTTAGTTTAGTCTTCCTAGCTAATGGACCTTGTTGATCCTTGTTTCCTCTTGATATCTTATCTTTTGTACTGCAATTGCTGCTTTTATTTGGATTGAAATAACTTCATATCTACTGCTGGACTAGTGTTCTACAACTTAACATTTTGTGTTAAAATGATTTCGAATTATTGCGTTCATACTTGATTTTTAATTATGTTGCATATAGCAGTTTACTTTGTTTGAAATGGATCTTGATCATGATTGGTATATGTGATTGTATTTGATGATTGTGCCTATTGCAAACTGCTCAAATATAACAAATGCTTAATCATTCCGCACTTGATTTGCTTCTGGATAACCCTTCATGCCTTTCAAATTGTTCTGTGGCTATCTACTATCAATTTAATCGATTAACGCCTTCACTTAATCGATTAAATGATGTAAAACTGTGAATGTGTTCAAGCTTCTTACAGATTTAATTGATTAATTACAGTCTGTCATAACCATAATAAATCTCCTATCTTTTGACTAGAATTGAATACGTTTATCTTTTTCATAATGTCAAAATAGGGAGAAAGGTTGCTTGTTGTGTTACATACATTTTGCAGGTTGTATAAAGCTTTTTGCAGGTTGTTTTTATCAAGCTTCCGTACATACTTTTGCTTACCTACAAGGAAGCAATGCGCTTTAACTTTGTTCTTAGAAAAACAACCTTAGTCATCTATTCTGCAAAATCATCATCAAGCTTATCCATCCTTTGTCATCATCAAAACGGGGGAGATTGAAAGTGCAAATTGTCAAGGATAGCACTAGCATGTCTTTGCCTATGTTTTGATGAAGATAATGTTCTACCAAAGCTTGAAGATGGCTCAACAATCAACATGCCTTATACTTATTTGGTCAAATCTAGACTAGGACTTAATTTGAGTCTATAATCTAAGTAGTCTCGGATGTGTGCCATAGTAAGTGAGTATAGGTTAGGTGAACAAGGTGCTAGTCTCTTAAGCCATCTTAATTGTCATATCATATCCATGAGACATATCATGTACTTAATTGTATGTTCATGCATCTATCATACATGTTATATCTACATATTAGGCATAATATAATTAGTAGAACGTGTATATATATTGTGCATAATATATGAGAAGTTTACCTTTTGAAACATATGCATAAATGTTCCAGTTAATCGATTAACGTGGTAACTTAATCGATTAGTGCAACTACTTTTCTATTAAATGTGTGTTTTCTGTTTGAACTATATAATGTGTCATTCTGTTGCTTCGTTAATCGATTAACGAAGAGTCTTAATCGATTAACTAGTCTATTATTTGTTATAACTGAAATCTGGTTTAACTGTTTAAACTGTTTTGCAACGAATGTAACCGCCTATTCTCTATGTTATAAATAAGAGGCAACATTCAGAGAACCACAACACTGCATTCCATTTTTAGGGCTGTTTAGAGAGCATTTTGCATACTTGGTTTACTGTTTTTGCAAGAGAGATTGCATGCGTGAGAAGAGAGAAATTATGTTGTTTTGATTGTTATCATATGCTTACTAGTTTTGCATAATTGTGTATCCATTCTTATCTTGCTCACATGCTCATGCATTAGATATTGTTAGAGAGAAATTATCTGTATACTGCATTTGATTAACTCATTTGAATCTTGATGGCTTAAAGTGTTAGTAAAAGGGTTAATCTTTGACTCTTTCTCATGTTATATTCCAAGCATTATTGTGCTTAGTATACCTTGATGTTTAACGTGTTTTTTGTGTATTCTGGATTTGTCTCTTGGTGTGAGATCACCATAGAGATTGAGGTTCTTCACCTAGGCTAGGAGGTCTTCATTTGAGGACAAGAATCTTGGCTGGGGCTGTTTCGCGAGAAAGGTTTTCTCAGGCGAAGGGTAGAGTCAAACCAAGGATTTAGAGGTCCTAGATATCAAGAAAGGAGCGTACTATGTGCTTGTAATTGAATTGGTGTTTGTATCCATATTTCAATATTGTAAAGAAAGAAAATCTCCCTTCACCACAAGGGGAGGCCTGATGTAGTTTGCAGTGGACCACAAACGAACCAGGATAAAAAATCCTTTGTGCACTATTCTTTCTCTCTTTATCTTCTTTAAGTTTCTTGTTGTTATAAATTTAATATGTAATTGAAATTCTGGATATTTGTTTACTGCCATATGCTTAATAATTGTGCGTAAAAATATCTGTATTATATGTATTCAATTATGTTTTAATTACTGTGCCAATTGCCTGTCTGGTCATTATGTTCTGTGAAATAGTTAATCGATTAAACCTTGTTGTTAATCGATTAACTAGGTTGTTTCCAGCAATTGGGTTTTGGTTCAAGAAGCGGTGATCGATAACCGCTACACCTATTAAATCCCCCTTCTAGGTGTTCTTAGGCCATTGATACCTGACACTTTAAATATGCGCTGTGGAAGAGGTGGTGTTCATAATATGAGTTGTGTACAGTTGGATACACAACAACAACAACACAAACGTTAATATGCACCGTGGAAGATGTCAATACAACAGCGCTACCATAAATATGCGTTGTTGAAGAGGTCAATACAACAACGTCATCGTTAATATGCGCTGTTAAATGGTTACTACAGTTTAAATATCTAAAACATGAGTCTTTTTCTCTATGCTCTCAAACTTACTCGAAAAGAAATCCTCACATTCTCAGCAAACCCTCATACTCTCAACAAACCCTCATACTCTCAACAAACCCTCATACTCCCATAAACTGAAAAAACTTCATCAATGGCTTCCCAAAGTGGTGATCATGTATCTCACAGTGGTGACAAAGCTTCACCGACTCCAGAAGACCAACAAATCGTTGTTCAAAAATGAACTCCACGTGGAATGACTTCCATGAAGAATGTCATTCGGTCAAAAAGCAAGGATGTGAAAATAGAAGTTCAATGAAACTCTACATGCCAACCATTAAACAAGAAGCGTGGCACCAAACTGGTAAGTTACATTGGTGTTGTTGTTAGGCAGAATCTGAAGTTAACAATCAAGAAATGTTGTGATGTAGAGAATACCATTAAGGAGCGTATTTGGAATGAAATAAGAGTAAGTTTATTTTTTCAGTTTTTTTGTTTTCATGCAATGTACGTATATGCATGCAATATATAATGTATATGTGTTTTTATTTCAGACAACTTTTGATGTTGATGAAGAGCATAAGGATTATATCCTTAAATCAGCGGGCAAGGCTCTCCGACAATTCTGAACTGATGCAGGAAAATTACTCAGAGATGCTGATGGCAATGTCAACCTAAAACCTCCAACTAAATATGCAAATATCGTTGATGAAGAGGATTGGACGACTTTTGTCAACCTACGCACAGAAGACGAGTCTTTCGTGGTAAAATCATATTCTTTGTATTGACTTTTGTATATATGTCTTTGTATATGATTGTTGATATTAATGTTGTTGATTGTTTCAGAAATTAAGTAATGAAAACCGCAAGAGGGAATCCAAGCCTTTATATCCATACCGAGGTTCTCGAGCGTGGTATAGAGGAATCGAGGAAAGAATTGTAAGTATCGTTAATTTGTACATTATTGGTTATGTTTTGTAGGCATATATATCTAATTACATTATTATTCGTTATGTTTTGTTAGTTGGAGAACAAAAACAATACACCTATAACTCCACATGGAGTAGAACTCGATGTTCTATGGGTGGATGCCTGTAAGAATAAGGATGGTGTCATCGACAATGAGGAAGTTCAAGAAGTAGCAAGACATGTTGTAAGTGTTCTTATTTTTTAATTATACTTAATTTCCATACTTTATTTATCAAAATGTGATTAATTAACATTGTGTTTTTTTCTTGATTTGTCAGATTGCCCTCAAAGAAAAGGAGGCAAACCCGAATAGTCATGTAATACTTGACAAGGCACTAGGACTGCCTATCTACCCTGGCCGTATCTGAGGTGTAGGATTTGGGGTTAACTAGCGGACATTTGTACCCCATCCAAAGCGTGCAACCAAAGCCCAAATGAGCCAGGTTCAAAATCAACTAGATGGTCTCAAGCAACGGTTTAACGAATTTGAGCAATCAATGAGAGTTCCTATAACCGTCATTGAGAGTTGCAATGACTTGCTAGTAATGTTGCCACTGTTTTTATAAACGTCATTGAGAGTTGCACTACACCTGCACCTTACAACATTCCCATTATGATCCCATTGCTGAGGTAGTTTAGTTAACTTATTTTAATTTAGTCGTTAAATAATTATATGTTTTAACTTACGTACATGGAATCAGTTCTTGCAAACTTTTCCTAGATACCCCAACTAGCCGAGTAGTGGGTGTTGGGAATGTGCACAAGTTGGCTGATGCTATGCTGTATAATGCACATATCCTACGCCATCATGTGAAGGTGTCAATTAACATTGCAATCGATGATAATGCATTGCTGCCAATTCCTCTTGATGAGGATATCTTCATAGTTGGAGAGGCTATAAGCACTTTTGTGGCTTGGCCAGTAGACCTTGTTCAAGTAATTCCTCCTAAAGTATGATTTTTCACCTTATGCTCACTCATATTATATATATAAAAATGTACATTCCACCCCCTGTAGCACCCAATAGTCTAATCCATCTTCAGGGGATTTGAGCTCAAAGCCATCTACTAGGGATGTTAGCTCCAAGAAGACTACTAACTATTGTACTCAACTGATGGAGCATGTACAGAAGATGGGAGATGATATGATAATTATATCAATTCCCAAGGAAGTCTATGGGGATAATGTTGATGATTGCATGACTGAAGTCCATGATGTATAGAAACGTGATTGTATAGGTGCAATTGCTAAATGTATATATATGAGGTAAATTATGTGTTCTTAACTTCTCACTTATACATGGCAGTGTGTTATAAATAACTAACACTTGTGTTATATATAGTAGGTACTTGTATAAAAATTTTATTAAGGTAAATAAGGAAAAGGTGATGTTCATATCCCCACACCTTACCGCTTTGATGTCGCACGAAAAAAGTGAGATTGGGGAAAAAACAGAACGAATTACACATAATCTCATCCACCATAAAGAAGATGCAGATTTATTCCTTGCACCTTTTAATACCGGATGAGTATTTCGTAATTGTCTTTTATATTTCTTTCTGTAGTATATACCTTAACATTTCCTAACCAAGTACATGTGTTTTGTTAGGCAACATTGGGTTTTGGTTGCCTTCAATTGGGGAATTGAAGAAGTATACTACTTTGACTCATTGGCACGTGGTGATATGAACAACTACGCCGCTATGAAAGATATATTTTCTAAGTAAGTGGACTACTCATTTAAACTTTTAGTTACACTTTCACTTTCGTAGTTGTTTATTAATTAATTACATTTTCTATTGTTTAGTATGGTGAAAGTTTACAAATTGAATAATTGTGGTAGAAACAAGTTACCAAATCCCAACAAAATCAAGTGGACTCGTATGAAGGTATTGGCATAATCATCTCAAACAATTATATGTGTAATTGCCAACTAATGTTATGCTTATATGTTTACTTCATTTTAATTGTAGACCCCTTGCCAAACAAACCAGATAGATTGCGGCTATTACGTGCTGAAATTCATGAAGGATATCATTAAGCAATGGCCAACTAATGAAAGTTGGATGATAGATTGCGGCTATCACATGGACATCATTGCTATTTGGATAGCGAATATTCTAACCACATGATGGATGATAGATCATAGTTCCTATAACTATCACCCAAGGAGAAAGGTCATGTCACTTATGGTGACAACAACCGAGGCAAAATACTTGGGTAGGAAAGTTTGGAAATGCTTCGCAAACAATAATTGACAATATGCTTTATATGGAAGGATTGGAGCACAACTTGCAAAGCATAAATCAACTTTGTGACAATGGTAAAAAGATACCATTGATTCCAAGTGCTGGATAATTTGCAGTGGCATAGAAAATAAAGTTAAGTTTACAGGTCATCGAATAAATAAAATTTATATGGTTGATTTAGAGAATATCATTTTACTGCTTTCAAATTGTTTTATTACAATAGAAAGTGATATATGGGTTTGGCATTGGTGAACAACACATATCATTTTGAAACATTTAGAAAAATTGTCCTCCAAGGACGTAGTAATTGACCTACCAAAGCTTAATTACAAAATAGAGGATATTTGCGACTCTTGCCAATGAAGCAAGCAAGTCAAAAATTATGTTTCATAAAAATAGTGGCATGCACAACAAGGCCTTTGGTGTTTCATCATATGGACTTATTTGGGCCATCAAAAATTATGAGTTTTGGTGATAGTTACTACATACTTGTCATTGTGGATGATTTCTCTAGATTCACTTGGACATTATTTCTCGCTTTGAAAAGTGATACGTTAAAGAATTTAAGAATCTTTCTAAGCTTCTCCAAAATCAATTCAACCATAAAATAGTATGTATTCGAAGCGACAATGGTGGTGAGTTTGAGAACCACCAATTCGATAAGTTTTGCGAAAAATATGGCATTCATCATCAATATTCTGCTCCTAGAACTCCTCAACAAAATGGAGTTGTTGAGAGAAAAAATTGAGTTCTTGAGGAGTTGGTGAGAACCATGTTAAGTGAAAGCAAAGTGCATAAATACTTTTGGGCCAATGTGGTGAATACCGCATGCTATGTTATGAATAGAGTCCTAATGAGGCCTATACTTTAAAAAAACCCTACGAACTTTTAAAAGGCTGAAACCCGAATATTTCCATTCTTCATGCTTTGGGATAAAAATGCATCATTTTAAATAACGATAAAGATCAATTAAGTAAATTTGCTTCAAAAGTCAATGAGGGAATATTCTTAGGATATTCTAAAAGTAGTAAGGCATATAGAGTCTATAGCAAGCATACTATGATTGTTGAAGAGTCAATACATGTGTGTTGTGAGGAGTCTTCTCCAAAAGAGAAGAGAGAGGTTGTTTATGATGATATTTCGGGTGCTCTTGAAGATGCTTACACTAAGGATGTAGAATCTAAAAAAGTGTTGCAAGATAATCTAGAAGCGAGTCAAGATCATCAAGATATGCCACATGCTGGGAAACAAAGAAGCATCTCCCCATGGTAAAGTTATAAGTGATATCTCAAGCGGAGTGGTACCCCGTAATTCGTTATGCAATATTTGTCAATTTTTCGCTTTTCTTTCTCAAATTGAGCCTAGGACTATAAATGACACGATAGAGGATGAAAATTGGAGAATAGTTATGCAGGAAGAGCTTAACCAATTTGAGCGTAATAATGTTTGGGACTTGGTCCCTAGACCTAATGGTCATCATATTATTGGCCATAAATGGGTTTTTCGAAACAAATTAATAAGTCTGGCTTGATTACAAGAAATAAGGCCAAATTAGTAGTGAAGGGTTATAATCAAGAGGAAGGAATTGATTGTGACAAAACCTGTGCCCTCGTTGCAAGGTTAGAGACTATTAGGATGCTTTTAGCTTTTGCTTCAATAATGCATTTCAAACATTATCATATGGATGTAAGAAGTGCATTCTTGAATGGATATATTCAAGAAGAAGTATATGTGGATCAACCCCCTGGGTTTGAAAATTATAAGTATCCAATCCATGTCCTTAAGTTGAAAAAGACATTTTATGGTTTGAAACAAGCTCCAAGGGCTTGGTATGATAAATTAGCTCTTTTATTTTAGAAAAAAGGCTTTGTGAGGGGCAAAGTTGACACTACTATTTTTATATCCAAATCTGAAAAAGGACATTTTGTTAGTTCAAATTTATGTAGATGATATAATCTTTGGTCCAACTAACGATGTCTTGTGCAAGGATTTTTCTAATTTAATGAAAGGTGAGTTTGAGATGTCCTTCATGGGCGAATACATTTTTTTTCTTGGACTACAAATCAAGAAAATGAACAATGACATTTTTGTTCATTAATCTAAATATTGCAAGGAGCTTTTAAAAAACTTTGAGATGGATAATCCAAATAGGCTTCAACTCCTATGGCATCATCTTGCTACCTAGACAAGGATAAGAAAGGTTGTTCCAGAACTTGTGTTCCACTTCACCTATTCACCCCCTCTAGGTGTTTGTAAGCCCTTCTTATCCAACATCTAAGGTCATTAATTTTAAAGGTTTTGTCCAGAGCATCCTTTAGATGGTTAGTTTCTCATAAGTTATTCCACTAGCAAGGATAATATCATCCACATAAACAAGAATAACAGTAATAGATATTGTGGAAGTCCATTTAACAAATAGAGAATTATCACCCTTGGACTTATGATATCCATGATTAATTATAAAGGTGGATAATTTTAGCAAACCATTGTCTACTTGCCTGCTTGAGTCTATATAAGGACTTTTGAAGCTTACAAACTTGATTAAAGCCAGTAGAAACATGACCTTGTGATAACACCATATATACTTCTTCTATTAAATCTCCATGTAGAAAAACATTATTTGTATCTAATTGCTTAAGGAAACAATTAGGTATAGAAGCTAAGGAAAGAACAAGTCTTATTGTGCTTATTTTAGAAATTAGGGAGACAGTGTCAAGGTAGTCGGTAGCTTCAATTTAGGTGTAACCCTTAGCTATAAGCCTAGCTTTATATCTCTCAATGCTACTATCAACCTTATATTTGTTTCTGAGAACCCATTTGTAACCAATGGATGTTTTTTTAGGAAGAAGACCACTGAGGATTCAAGTGTAATTTTGTTGAAGGGTAGAAAGTTCTCTATCTATAACACCATTCCAAATAGAATATTGAATAACTTAGTTATAGTTCTTGGGTTCAACTTATGTTGTAGTGCACACTGATAATCTTGAAGATATGTTGGTGGTTTTAATGTTCTATTGTTCTTTCTAGTAGGTCTGTTGTTGCACACATGGACAAGGATATGTAGTGGAATAGATTGTGGTTATTCAATGTTTATAGTGACAGGGATGGTCTCAGATGACGTTAGATGAGAAGGAGGGCTAAGGTTGGATTCATCTCTATCCAATTAAGGTTGGATTCATCTATATTCAATTGTCCATCTTTAGTAGGGAAAATGTTATCATAGTGAGACAAAATTTGATAGAGGCTCCACGTTAGTAGGAGTTTGGAGGGGTGTGGATGAGTGCACTTCCTTGTAACGAAAAACAATTTTTCATAGAGATGACCTTGCTGCTTACTTCGAAAGCCCTTGTGTGGAGATTGAGAACTACGACCCTTTACACCTTCTTTATAAGGCGCTTATTGGATATGGGATCTAACTTGTTCCTAGAGTGTTTGTGGGTGTTAATGTAACATAGGCAACCAAAACCTCTCAAATATTGGGGTATATAAACACAAGAAGTTTCATGTAGAATTCCTATAGTGGAGCAAAAGGATTTCACAGAAACCTCATGACATTGTCACTTCTAATCACCTTAATCTTAAGACATAATTGTGTATTTATCATGATTATGAATCCTTGTAAGACAATAGATTTTTCAGCCTTAGTTTTCATAAGGTAAATGCATGTAACTCTACTATGATCATCAACAATGCTAAAAAAAATATTTGTGGCCATGTGTAGAGGGTATAAGAAAATATCCCCAAATATCAACATCTGCAATATCAAAAGGATGCAGAGAATGAGTTTGACATAAGGGAAATGGAAATCTCTTTTGCTTTGCTTGATGGCAAATATCACAAATGTCATATTTATTATAAGTAACTATACAGGGGAATTGTTTCTAATTGCATCCAAACAACCATGAGATGCATGGGCTAACCTAAAGTGCCATAGACTAGAACTAGAGATATTTGCAGTATTGACAATGTAATAGTTTAGTTTTCTATGAAGTCTAGTTGCCCTCGACACATACAATCCATTTAATATTTTAGCTATACCAATCATCTTCAATGAGCCATTCTCCTCTATTTTACAGAAAGATGCATCAATTCATAGGATGCATGAGGAATTTGAAGTCAATTTTGGTATAGATAGTAGATGGTAAGGAAATGAAGGTAGATATAAAACATTGTATATGGTTAACGTATGAGAAAGAGGGATAGTTCCTGATATTTTAGCTATGATCTCGTTCCCATGTTGTAATCTCACCCAAATAGGTTTAATAGCATTATAAGTGGAGAAATAGGATATATTAGAGCTAATATGGTTTGTTCTCAAAATCCAGGATATACATTGTTGATTGAGTTTAGTATTACTTACCATTTTTTCATGATGTACTTCAGATGTGGTAGATAGGAAGTTGGTAGTATCAACATTTGTTGAGTTATATCTTCTCTTTGGAAATGAGTGTGATTGTGGAGCATATTGACAACTCTTCTAAAGTGTTATTTACTTAATCCAAAGATTGTACCACCATTCTTTTCCTTATGATGTTTTGTGACTTGATAATCATTGTTGATTTGTTCATCAAGATTGGTGGCCATGACAAAATTCACTTGCTTATTTCTGGTGAATTAGAAGTTTGTTGGGAATCCATATAGTCTATTAGAAGTCTATATTGTGTGCCCATTCTTCTTACAACATGATGTGAACCCTTTCCGGAAGTTCTTATGTATGATCTATCTTGGTTGGTGTTGGCCAAGCTCACGGTTTGATTGCGCATTTTGTGAATGAGTAAGCAGCGGACATGATTAAGTTTGATAAAAGAAGAAGGAATAGATTCGAGGTGATAGGGTGCCACAACACTTGAGGTGTTGACAAGGCAAGGTGATGATCACCATAAGAACTTGGTTCTTGATAAGAACTTTTAATCTTAGTTCAATCAAGAAGGTTTGGAGAATGCACAATGCTCTCACAAGGAATAATCCTTAATTCAATATGAATTATACTAAACTTAACTTGTTTATTTCATGGTGAATAAGCATACATATATAAGCAAGCCAAATTTGGCTCCCATGAAAAGAAAAGAATAAGGCATTAAAGTCCTAATTCCTCGTGATCCAACATAGGATACCATTTGACTCATAAACTATTCCTACAACTGCCTAATTCAGGTAACATGTGTCATATTACAATCTATAATAGAATTAAAGACATTAAACATAATTAAGAAGACATAGGATTCTTGTTGATGCTTGTGATTCCACGACTTGATGAGTTGAATATCATAGGATTCTTTGCTTCACTGATGTCACTGTTTAAGATATGAATCACATGGTGGAATTATTACCTTAACTTCAAGTTATGGCTCATCGGTTGAAGAATCAATGTTTATGACATATGATTCTTCTTCCAATTGTATTCCACAACTAGAAATAACTCCACTTTGAACACATGGTGAAAGAGGAGTTAAGTCATCCTTAAATTTGTCCCACGGCTTAGAATTGATGAGCATAGGATGCCATCATCTAGAGTAGAAGTTCCCTAGGCCAAATGAAGTTTGTTTGTGAGAAAAATAGCCTAGGATGTCGTTAAGATGATGTATGTCTTGCAAGCCAAGCCCCAATGACTAGAATGTGGTGTTAAACCTCCATAAATGAGCACATTAAGGCCCCAACGTACACTTCAAGTTTCCAATGAGCAACTCTTTTCCTATAGCTCTAAAAATGACATAGGATGTTGTTTGGTGATTTATGCCTAGCTGAAATACGCACCAACGGTTCAAACATGGTGTAAAGCCACCATTAATGACCCATTTAAGTCCCCTTCAGTCATAATCATGATTCCCATGAGCATTTCCTCTCCAACAGCCATATTAGTGAATATATACCTGCCAAGAAACAGTAAACATAGTTAGAGTGTCGTTGGTTCTGTAAAATAAAAAGTTGGTCTAGACATTAAAGTGTATGTTACACTTTTAAGCTTGTTTAAGTCCCAACGAGCCATTTTTAAAAATACACATTATTTATGGGCAAATTTATTAAATAAACTCTAAAATAAAATATGCTAAGTGTTGGTCAAAACTTGGACCATACAACTATTATTGAAATTAAAAATGACCCATACCAAAATGTTGGTTAAGCTTGACTCGGTCAGGCAACGCCCAACGCTAAGCTTGGCACGCTAGGCGTAGGCACCTAAGTCAGAAATCCTGGTCAGGACAGATTGGCTCAACACCTAGCTCAATACATGATGCGCCAAGCTCATTGCATTGTTCAGATGCACCTGATTTGCATAAACGTATGCCTCAATCAAGCTTGATGCCTGATGCACCTGGCCCCGTGCCATAGTTACAATTGACGTGTTGGCCATGTCCTTGACCTGTCTCATGAGCATGGCCTGGTCCACGTTGGCTCGGTCAGAACCATGGACCATGATGCAATGGATTATCTTGGCACCCCCTTGGGCTAACTTTGGCTCACCATCATGGTTCAACCCTATGAGTTGTCCAAGGGCATTTTGTGCCCTTTTGGCCTGTGTCCTTGTCCTTGGGTTGGATGCTTCACTACCAAAGTTTCTGTTATGATTGGAATTTCTTCCTGATAATCCTCTTTTCTTCCAATTAGTGCCTACTTCTAATTCTTTGTTATCTAATTCTTGCCCATATAATTGTCTTTCTTGTTGAACAACAAGAGAGAATACTCCATTGATGTTTGGAAGGGGTTCGATTAACATGATTTGTGATCTTACACTAGAATAAGAATCATTTAATCCCTTGAGGAACCTAATGACCCTATCCTATGTTCTATATTTCTTAATATCTATGAGAGCTTTACAAGAGCATTGCACAAAACAATTGCCTTCTAGAAAGGGCCTAAACTTATGTAATTCACACATATAGAATTTTTAACTCTTTGAAGTAATTGGTTTCATTCAAATCTCCTTGCTTAAATTTGGCATTGGATTCTTCGAGATATGCTATTCAGAAGAGATTACCTTGGGAGAATTGATAAGTTCCAAAAATGCCTAAATTTCATACATTTTTATGGCACTTATCCTTGATAAAATTGAGAAAACCAACTTAATTCAACATTTTTGGGATAAAATATCACAATCTTGTATATATGCTTGTATATGTCCTTTTTATTATATTTTGTAGGATTTAGGTGGAAAAGAGAAGAATTAATCAAATACAAGCAAAGTGCTTAAAAATAAGCCAAAATGATCCACAAATGACATGTTTAAGCTTGACGTGGCAAGCTATGTGCTTAGCCTTAAGCATGACTCAACAAGACTTGGCTTATATGGAAAAATATGGAGCTAACTTGAAGCTCCTCACTAAGAAGCTTAGCTTTGACCAAGCCCACACCTAGCTGACTTGGACACCAACTTAGCACAGTCAAACCCAACCTGGCACAGTCAGAACACAAGCCTAGTACAAGCCAACCTGCTCAAGTAGACAACTTAATGGAGCACCTGGACCGCCCAGCATGGAACCACACACCTGTCCAGATCAGCAAGCACCATACCACATCACCTTCATCACGGTCAAAGCTGCTCAAGCAGGCAGCTTAGCGGTGCGACATAAGCGCCTGACAATTTGCACCAACCAATTTGTTCAAGTTAACTTCGCCACCAAGCAACTGTGACATCATGCATGACCTCACTCCAAGTAGCTTCCATAGGCTTTTCAGAGGTAGCTCACAATAGATGGGCCAGTAGCTCACAAGTAGCTTGGGTGAGTCAGCCCCAAGTAGGTGACAAAGTTGCTTGGCCATGACCAAACTCATGCTCAAGGGTTTGGTCAGCAGCTTGGTGTCAAGGAGAGGACTTAGGCGGTTGGCAGAAACTCCTATAAATAGGAGGCACCTCAAAGGAAGAAAAAAAAAATTCCCATTCTCACACACACTTCCATTCCTCATACTCTCTCGAAACTGAATTCTTCTCTTCTTCTTGTAATTTTCTTGGAGAATTTCTACTCCAAAGTAGTTTAGGTAAGTTTATTTGGTAGTTTTTTTCTTAATTCAAGAGGAGAAAGGAGATGGAAAATGAGATACAAAAACATAATTTTGTAATCTCATTTCGGTCCAAAAAGCATCTCGTCCTTGGATAGATGGCTCATGCTCCTACAAATTGACTTGGATTATGGTGTGATTTCTTCTCTTTAATTTATTATCTTTTGATTCTTTATGAAGTTCTTAATGCGGTTTTAGCTTGATCACCTAAAAATTAATTTAAAGATCCAAAACTGCTTCTTCTTAATGTGTTGACAATTGAACTAAAAAGTATAACCTACACCTTAGTTCACTTGCCACTTCAATCATCTATATTTAGCAACTTAAGTTCAAGGCCAAATAAAGTTAATGGAGCCTGAAGTAGGGTATGACAACCTACTCTGACGAGTGACACTTAACTATTATTTAGTGTATTAGATAAGGTTTGAAAATCATCTTATCATTCTAGGACACTAGACGAAGGATTTAGAAATAATGTGTGGAATTAACCGAAAGTATAACACATAACTTGTAATGTTTTCAAAATCAATTAAGTATAGAAATAATTCCATATTTCCAACCAATTTCCTCCTCAAGAATTTGTGCACATTAGTTGTTTATGTTTATTTACCTGTTAATATTTCATAAGCAAAATCAAACAAAAAATGTTTAAACATTAATAGTAATATAATATGTTTATAATAATGTTATATTAGGCAATTCCTTGTGTTTGGATATAACCCTATACTATACTATAATTGAATCTTGAAAGAGATGCACATGTAAAATAGTAAGGTGTTAACTTATAAATTTTATTTGTTGATAAAGAAAGAAACCTTGAATCAAAGTGCAATTTAATTCGTAAATTGTATCATTGTGAAAAGGAAAAATACACAATTATAATGACTGATCTAACTATTAACTTTTACTTTCTGTCATTTACTTTTCGCAACTTACATTTATTTTCTGTCATTTACATTTCTGCAACTAACATTTATTTATTGCTTTATTCTTTATTCTTTATACCAACCCTTCGAAAGAAGTGGTATGATTAAATTATAACTTTATTGCTTGATTTATTTGTTTTTTACCAACTTTCCATAAGGAAGTAGTTTGGTTAATAAAGGAAAACGAAAATAAATATCACTTATTGTCATTTGTATTATATTGCTAAATTCACACCATTATGTCGGTGTTGAAATTATTCCAACAAAGCTGAGATGATATGAAATTGTTAATAATTCAATAAAGCTAAGTTTTTTATTAAAGGAACATTCTTGAAACCTCGATCATACCTTGATACTTTGGAATATCTACGCTCTTTCCTGCTTCCTAAGTATCGATATATGTTCTAGAGTTCATCGGAGCGACAATTGCTATGCATTCATCCATCTCAAAGCGCTTTAGTAGATCCCTGCAATATTTGGATTGACTAACAACGATGTCATCATTGAGATTTTTGATTTGAATTCCAAGGAAGTAGTTCAACTTCCCCGTCATGAACATCTCAAACTCTCATTGCATCATCTTACCGAAATCACTACACAGTAACTCATTAGAAGGACAGAAAATAATATCATCTACATAAATTTGAACAAGCAAAGTATGTTGATCAATTTTCTTTATAAATAATATAGTATGAACCTTTCCTTTGGTAAAGCCTTTTTTAAATAAAAAGCTTGTTAGACGATCATACCAAGCACGTGGAGCTGGACTGAAGCCATAAAGTTCTTTCTTAATTCTATAGACATGAGATTTTTATAATCTTTGAAACCCAAAAGTTGTGCGACATGCATCTCTTCTTGAAGATAACAATTTACAAATACACTCTTTATGTCCATTTGATATAAATGGAAATCTAAAGCACAGGCATATCCGAGCAATAACCTAATGGCTTCAATTCTAGAAATAGGAGCGAAGATTTCATCAAAGTCTATACCTTCTTCATAGTTGTAACCTTGGGCCACTAGTCTTACTTCGTTTTTCATAATAATACAATTTTTATCTGATTTGTTTCAAAAGACCCAACGAGTTCCTATCACATGCCTATATTTAGGTATAGGAGCCAATTCCCAAACCTCGTTTCTCTCATACTGATTAAGTTCTTCTTGCATAGCAAGAATCCAGTGCTCATCCTCGATTTCATCATCAATCTTAGATGGCTCAACTTGAAAACGAAGGACATGTTTAGACAAGCATCATTCAATTTAAGACGGGTGGTAATACCCATACTTATATTGTTGGGTACCAGTAAGGTAAAATAAACCTAGAAGGGGTGAATAGGTGTAGCGGATTACTAATCCTACTTTTCCAATTTATACGCAAAATATAAAGCTGCTACAGTTAATCGATTAATGGCAAGGTTAAACGATTAATGATGGTTGATTTAATCAATTATGGTTAGATCCTTAATTGATTGTACTAATTGTTTATTCTTTGAAAAACAAACTTTTCTTGCGATGAAAATAGTGATGATTTTTGAACTTTACTATCCGAAATCGATTCTTGATTATTCATAGATTAACAGCAATTAGCACTAATCACAGAATGCAATTAAACACAGAAATTTAGTAAAGACAAAATTTTAATAGAGATAGGAAAAGAGAAATGTGCTCAAGGATTTTTGACCCGGTTTGTTTGCGGGTCCACTTGCACACTACATCCAGGTCAATTGGCTAATTTAGGTGATTTTTTTCACTATCAGAACTGTATGTTTGATTGCAACCATACTTATAATACACCTAGAAATAACTTATTTCATGAACCCATTGAGCCGACAGGCTCGGTTTGACCATTCTAAATGCCTACTAGGATACCACACTATTCACGAATCTGGCCCCAACCGAAACTATCGCTCGATTTAAGACTTCCTTTCTCATGAAGACTACCAATTCTCAACTATGATGATACCAACATACCACACAAGACTTATACTTGAATAAAATAAAATTTTCAAGTTACTTTGTACACCAAATGTGTGGATAAAGACTCTGAATTCGACTCTATAACCCTTGACAGAACTCTCACAAAGAGCCCTAAAACTAGTTGTGAAAATTAAGCAAGGCTTTTCAAATGAATGAAAACTTTCAGCACGTTTCGAGAAGAATTTCTCTCTTTTCTCTCTTTTAAAACAATGCAAGAAAAAACTTCTCAAAGATCAGCAATATAGCTTTGACAATTAAGCTCCAAGAATCTTGTGTTATTCTCTCTTTCTCTGAATTGAAATTTTCAAAATTTGTTTTCTAAAAACTCTCTATCTATTTTGTTTAAAATAACAACTTTTGTATATAACTGAATCTAACTGATATTAACCGATTATATAATTGGTTAATCGATTAACGTGTTTATTAAAACAATTTTTCAGTTATGGCTTAATCGATTATTAACCTTCTTAATCGATTAATAAGACAGAAATCCTGGGAGGTTAGCTATTGTAACTCCTTTTAATTTATTACATCTTTCCTTAATCGATTAATGGATTTAACCAAGATTTAATCAATTATCAATTGAGTTAATCGATTAATATGAGTGAAAAGGGTTTTTCCTAAATGTATGGTAAACACTCTATATGCAACTCATGATTTTTGAAATGATTGATTCCTTTATGCACAAAACCATGTTTGCCTAATGCAAATGCATAAATCTTACTTATCATATAAACATATATATATATATATAGATGTGATGTCTCAACCTATATGATTTTCATTTTAGACTTTATTTGAGACTTCCATCTTGGGTTTACCTAACCTAAACTCAATATTAGGCAAGCATATTAGGACTCTAGAATATAAAAGCAATCCTAAGTTCTACGACATTGACCTTGAGATTTCAGTATATTGTTTGTGGTGATGACCAAGTCGTCAAGCTTCCATTTAACTCCTTGTCTTCATCAAAACTAAGTAGGTCAATCATGATGCCATCCTTTGACTATTTTCCATTTCAATCTCCCCCTTTATGTTGATGACAAACTCTAAAATAGATCATCTGTTTGATGGCTTGATATTGGAAAAAATGTGTTTGGAATGGTTGAATTAGAATACGCTGCTCCCCCTCACTTTGTTATCTCCCTCAAACCATGTAGGAGGTGACTCAAGGGTAGAATTTAATGATTATATGCGGAAGCTCACTGCAACCAGCAAAACAACTCAAATAACACTTTCTCCCCCTTTTGGCATGATAAAAAAAGTATGATAATGTATGATATTAATAACCAAAAGCAAGGAAAGATATACACAAAATTTACTGGTCTTAATCGACTAAATAATCAAGGATAATCAATTAAGCAGTGTAAAAACAATTGAACATGTGCACAATGTTTATCATTAACCGATCATTTTCATGGAGTTAATCGATTATTCTTAATAAAGATAGATTATGACAGAAATTGATTGCGAGATATATCTATTTGTGTAAGTTTGACATATATTGCACATAATGATTAGTGATTTTGGTTAAATCACATACAGAGCATATTAACCATTCAATAGAAGAGATACACAACTAGATAAGGTCAAAGGCTCACACAACAATTAAAACATAATCCAAGTTAATAACAAAGTTTACGAGATATTACAAAATAAGTGCATCAAGTACTTAGGTAGTTCAAAAGAAACAGCAAAATCCAACCAATATCAAAATGTAGTCTCAAAAGCAAACACACACACCCTAGACTCTAGAAAATCCTATCTAGGCTACTCTTGAGGTGGTGATGGTGGTGGTGATGAAAAGCCACGACTGGTGCTCAGAATGAAGCTGAAACGTTCAAGCTCCTCAGATAACCTTTGTTGCTGCTGTTAGAACTCAACTGCCATAGAGTCTCTCAAGGACTGAAAATGACCATCAATTCGCGCATTTAGGCACTATTCTATAGCATCCAAGTGTGCAAGCTCAAACGATGGTACTTAAGGTTCAACTTTTGTCTCGATTTGTGATTGCTCAAGGTTTGGCTCACGAGGATTTTCAGCATGGTCTTCATTCAGTAAGTTTTCATTCATGTTGGCATTGTAATCCTCTTGATATTTCCATACATATTTACATACTTGTATATGCCCATCTTGAGAATAAGATTGTCACCTACAAGGTGATCTCGGGAGTTTGTAGTCAATGAATCCACATCTGACGTGTCGTTTTCGTATTAGTCAATGACACGAGAGATGAATGAAAGTGCAAAGTGTCAAGGATTTCACTAGCAATGTTTTTCCGATTTTTTGATGAAGACAAGGAGTTAGTAAAAGCTTGAAGATGACTCAACAATCAACATGCCTAGAACTCAAGGGTCATGTCGAGACTAGGTTATATCAATAAAGTTATATTGCTAAGTAGTCTGGGATGTGTGTCTTAGTTAGTGAGTCTAGGTTAGGTAAACCTAGATGCAAGTCTCACAAGCCATAAATGTTGACATAACATATTCATGAGCCATATGATCTAGTTTATTATGTGTTCATGCATTAATCATACATGTTATATGTGCATATTAGGCATAACATAATTGCTAAAACATGTATAGGTGTCAAGCATAACATATAAGTAGTTTACCATTTAATCATGTATTGAAATATGCTGGTTAATCGATTAACTCCAAGTCTTAATCTATTAACGTGTTAGTTGGTGTTTTCAGTTTTAACTGCGTAACTGAAAAAAACGGTTTGTGGAGCCAAATCCGTTTTGTATAAATTGTGTTAAATTGCAGAAACGTGTAGCATTTCATATCAGTGTCAGAAACTATTAGAGAGCATATTTTTTCCGTGATTTACTGCGTCATATAGGCAGAAGAGAGATGCATGTGTGAGAAAGAGAGATTAACATGCTTAGTTGATATTGTTCATGATGATTGCATGTAGGTTTAATGTGCTAAATCTCATTCATACTTTCTTACATGTTCGTGCATTATGTTTAGAGATTTTTTAGAAAGATTCTGCATTATCTTGGTGTCTTACCACCATTGAAATTTAGTGATTCTTCCCAAAGCCTTAGAGGTCTTGGGATAAAGAGCGATACCTTGGCTGGGGCCGAATCGCAGTAAAAAAGGTTTTCTTAGGAGGAGGTTTTAGGAAAGGTCAAACCAAGGGTGACGAAGTTCTTTGGGTTCCAAGAAAGCAGCCTTCGAGTCTTGTAATTGAATTGGTGTATGTAACAATATAATGGTTTCAATATAGTGAAGAGAAATCTCCCAAGATCAGAAGGGGAGGCCTGGATGTAGTTTGCAAGTGGACCTACAAACGAACTAGGACAAAAATCCTATTGTGCAAGTTGTTCTCTCTTAATCTCTTTTATAATTCAAGATGTTTTAATTTGTGTATTAAGCTGATATTTTGCATACTGCTACTGTACCATGTCTTTGTTAATTGTGTATAAAAATATATGTTGTCTCTTTGCTTGTTTGTTGGTAACTTGTTATGCAAGAAGCTAATCTGCCAATTTTGTCTCTTATACGTTTTAATCGATTAAGCCCACTAGTTAATCGATTACCTGGGTTGTTCTCTAGAACCGGGTTTTGGGTGTGAAAAGCGGTAATTGATAATCCCTACACCTATTCAACCCCCTCCCCCTTCTAGGTGTGTCTCGACCACTAGTACCTAATAAGTGGTATCAGAGCTAGTACGACGTGCTAGCTCAACCACATACGTGCCATTTGACGGTGATGGCGCATCCATTAACCGCCCTCCCGTATTCAGTGGCGATGGTTATGCATATTGGAAGGTTCGTATGAGAATCTATATCGAGGCAGTTGACACTGACATTTGATATTCCGTTGTCAATGGTCCATACATTCCACTTCATATGGTGGATGGCGAGCCTAAAGAAAAGCCTAAAGGCCTATGGACAAATATTAAGAAAAGAAAGGTCCAACATGACCTTAAGGCCAAGAACATCATTACTTCGGGCTTATCTTATGACGAATTTTTTTGAGTCTCACAGTGCCTTAATGCAAAAGAAATGTGGAGTACTTTGCAAGTTACCAACGAATACACGAGTGAAGTTAAGCATGCTAGACTAAATGCGCTTACGCATGAGCACGAGTTATTTCGCATGCTTCCTAATGAATCTATATGTAATATGCAAAAACGTTTTACTCATGTTGTAAATCATTTGGTCACCCTTGATAAAACTTTTACTAATGGTGATTTGTCTAACAAAGTTTTGCGGTGTCTTGACAGGAGATGGCGACCAAAGGTAACCGCGATAATGGAATCAAAGAACTTAGACAACATGCCATTAGCTATTCTGTTTGGGAAACTCCAAGAACATCGAATGGAGTTAGGGCGCTTGACACTGAATGAAGAGTAAGACAAGAATGGAATCGCACTCAAGGCTACAAGATCTCAAGAAGATCAAGAAAGTGAGGATTCCAGTCCAGATTCTGATTCCGATGAATACTTGACTCTCCTATTTGAAAAATTCAATAAGTATCTCAAGAAGAAAGGAAGGATCAAGAATCTCAAGAAAGAAGCCAAGAACTCGACCAAGAAAAACAAGATTCCCAAAGAAGGATTCACTTCCTATGAGTTTGGAAAATCGGGCCACGTGAAGCATTAGTGCCCGAGCTACCTCAAGAAAGTCGATAACAAGTAGAGCAACTCTCGAATGTCCAAATCAAAAGGAGCATACATTGTTTGGGAGGATTCCGAGAAACATTCAACTTCAAGCTCATCCGATGAGGAGAACATACAAAGGTATGTCTTATGGCACAAGTGCATGAGAAGTGCACGTCTAGTAATGAAGATGATTCTATTGAGGTACATTCCTATACTTCGTCATGCTCTAATGACTCTCTTCCATATGATGAATTATATGTAGCTTATGTCGAAATGCATGAGGAATTAAAGAAAATTGTTAAAGTAAATATAGATAGAAAAAGAGTTATCTCCTTGCATGAAAAGAAAATAATTGAAATGCAAAAGGAATTAGATGAACTTAAACTTGAAAATGAAACTCTTGATCTTATCTATGCATGTGCCTCATGTGATTTCTCTGCTTCTAAATTATGTCAACCCACTATATGCGATACTTGTGAGAATTTAAATGCTGAAAAATCTATTTTGAAACAAAATTTTCAAAGCTCACATATAGTCAAGAAAACGTTAACACATTGCATGCTAATAAGAAACGTTGGTAACCGATCTGGAATTGGATACAAGCCTGAACCTAAGAAAAGACCATGTAGAAATATAGTAGTTCATATGCATAAGAAGTCAAATAATAACATGCCTACTTGTTTCTATTGTGGTACACATGGTCACACATGTACGACATGCTTTATTAGAAAATTTGGTGTGTCAAGTGGCAAATATGTTTGGGTAAAGAAGGGGCAAGATCCCTTAGTTACTAACAAGAAGGGACCCAAATAACTTGGGTAACCGAAAGAGACAAGTGAATTGTGTTTGTAGGTGTGCCAAAGGACATTTGAGCATCAAGGGATAAATCAACAAAAGATGTTCTAGGAACAAGGTTGGTAGTAGATCAAGGTTATTAAGGAGAACAGTTGTTGACAAAGGTTGTTAAATGAGTTTCCGTATTATGCTACCTACCAAGAGTACTTCTATAAGTAATAAAGGGGGAGAAGATAAAGGGGAGAACAATAAGAACAATGAAAGGGGGAGTAGCACACTTTGAATCCTGAACCTGATCTCTCAACATTGATCATATCATGAAGCTTTTCATCAAACAAGGGATTTGGTAGATTTGGTGTAGATTGTAATACCTAACTACTTATCTTCTACTAAGCTTGTGTTAGTATTATGTTGTATTTTACCTTGTTGTTTACAATTAGAAGTAATGCATTATTGTTTTCAAATTGTCTATTTCATGCTTAATGGATAATTATATCGTAAATAGTATGAATTTATGTTTAATGGATCTTGATCATGTATGGTGTATGTACCCATGTTGATTGATTAAGCCTGCTATTTACTTTCAATTATATCACTGCTTAATCATTCCATGCCTAATTCGACTTCACATAGCCTTTCAAGCCATTAAATCAGTTTTGTCACTGTTTACTGTCAATTTAATCAATTATGTACTATTTTTAATCGATTAAATCCTATAAAATTGAGCATTTGTGCAATTTTCTTATAGCTGGTTGATTAATTCAACCCCAAAATTAATTGATTAATTACAGTCTGAAAGTGCGCATGTCAAGAGGAGCACTTTGGAAAGCTTGCCCACTATGTGATTTGATGATGACAACTTGTGTTTCATAAGAGCTTGAAGATCATCAACAAATCAACGTGCTTAAGCCTCAAGATTGGTATTAGACTTAGACTAGTAATTAGTTTAGGTTGAGTCTAAGGCTTAGGTAAACTCAATGTATGTCTCATATACATAATTCGTTAAATCATTTATTTTGAGATATGTCATTCATAATATGTTCATGCATAATATATATACATGTTATCTGTACATCCTAGGCATAAACTTAGTGTTGAACATGTATAAGTTAAGTGCATAACGTATTTGAGTATTGCAATTTAAAAATACACTTAGAAATATGCAGTTAACTGATTAAGGTAAGTTTTAATCGATTAACATAAGTTTTTGAAAAGTAGTTGGAACAGAAAACTTGGAAAACCGAATCAGTTACAATTTTGTATCTCGTTAATTGATTAACCAAGGATTTAATGGATTAACTGGGCTGCAGAATTGT